>NC_012877.2:49229382-49373910 GCF_000003195.3 Sorghum bicolor
GAGTCGCTTGTGGCGTCCTTGATTACTTTGCCGTCGACGTAGGATGAGATCACCCACGTTTAGGTCCCTTTTGCGCACGTGCTTGTCGTGGTAGCGTCGAAGCTTCTGCTAGTACCTTGCTGAGTTGAGGAGGCGGCTCCTGATGAACGGACACCTCCCTCTCATTCTGGGCTGGCTCGACGCACTTTTCTGTGGCTGCCCCTCGTTGTCGAGAGGCTGAGCTCTCGACTTGCTGAGCTGCCACCACGTGGAGCAGACCCTGCACCTTGTCTCGAATGCGTCGTGCCTGGGAGTTCAAGGGCTCAGGCATGTTATGTAGCAGCATGGTTGCTTCCATGATGTTCTGACCTACTCGAGGGAAACGGCTGACGAGCGGCTCAGGTTCCTCGTCCCCGACGATCTGTCGGTACACGTCTCGAGCACGACCACGCGCGACCCCGCTGTGCGGGTGCGGTTGGTCTCGCTCGAGGGCCCGCTCAAGCTGGCTGAGGTGCTCGTGATCCTCGTCTAGCTTTGCTTTCAGCTCTCACAGCTGCGCAAGTGCGCGGCCTCGTCGTCCTGAGGTGGTGGGTCTGCCTGCCCGTTGTTCCCAGGTGTCCTGGGGTCTTCCCTAGCTGCGGGAGCTCGAGCACCTGCGGCGTCGTCCTGTGTGTCATCCGTGGTAGCCACGGCTCTGTTGATGTTGAAGCATTCCCTTGTAGGGTCGTAGCTATCAAATTCAGAGTCGGGGACTGGCTCGGTGGTGTAGAAACATCCGCGCCCCTCCTCCGCCAACTGCTGCCTGAGTGTGGTGAGGGTGTATCGTTTAGGTCCTAGGCGTCAAAGCCCGCGTACCTGGGGGAAACCTGACTGCTCAGCTACTTGTTGAGCTTGCTGCTGCGTCTCCGTGTCACGCGGGAGGACCAGTGGTCGCTCCACACACGTCCCGGCATCTGGATATATTGTCCTAGCGAGCTACGTCATGGCGTTGTCTAAGCCGAACGGGAGCATCCACCTGGTGGCGAACAGGCCATGTGGTAACAGCGCGGATGGTGGCGATGGCGCTCGAGGTACACTGCCCCCTAACGCCGTCATGCGGCTGCTCTGTCGCCTGGCCGTCATGACCGTGGTCTCGGCGCACGAAGTTGTCGGCCCCTCCGTCGTTGCCTGTCCTGCATGAGGCCATGATCGTGCGGCGGCGGTGGGGCGGCAGCGATGCTGGTCACGCCTCCTCTTTGGCGGGGAAGCGTGGTGGTGAGGCCGTCTCGGGGCCTTTGATCGTGTGGGCATGATGCGGGCCCCTCCAAGTCCTTTGACTGAGAGCAGGATCATGTCATAGCCGAAGCCGGTGGACATGAACTCAAGGCTCCCAAACCAAATCACCGTGGAGCGTGGGATCGATGAGACGTGAGTGGCCATCCGGAAAGAGATGGGAAATCAGTGGTAACACGTAGGACCCCTATGTGGCGTGCCAACTGTCGGTGTTTTGCCCCCAGGGGGTGACACCAACGAGTGAATTTGTGTGCGTGCTCCCTTTTCCAGATGGTGATACAAGAGTGACACAAAGATTTATCCTAGTTCGGGCAAGAGAAGGCCTTACGTCCAGCGGGGGGGCAGACTTTGTATTATCTTGCACGTAAGTGCTTGTACAGGGGTGAATACAAGGGGATGTGGCCAAGAGTTCTAAGTCCTAGCCGATGGTGATATGTGGATCGTGTTCTACGCCTTGTGTCATTTATACGTCTGAGCCCTGGTGTCCCCTTTTATACTTCCAAGGGGAGGCCTAGGTTACAGGATGTAGGTGTTTGAGTAGATCTCGATAGGGGCATGGCGCGCTGACCTACTCAAGGCCTCCGTACCGGCGTGGCCTCGAGCTGTCCTATTACGGGGCACTTTAGTGATGATGGCGCGTGCTTCCTCAGAATTCAGCTCCTGTACATCGTCTGGTTTTGGCTTGGGTGCGAGCACGTTTGTACGTCGTGGCAGTTGTCATGTCTGGGGTGGTTGAAGCGCTGACTTCCATCGCCCGATCCTTTCCTGGGAAGGAACATGTCTGCTCGAGGGTCGGACGGCACGGGCGGCCCTGTTACATGGGAGCGATGACTTTGTTCGTCTCGAGGGGTGCCATGATGGGATATTACGCCAACAGCACTGTGCCGAGTCATACCTTTATCCAATCTTGGGGATAATGGTGGAAAAAAGTGGGGATTTGATGGGTGCTTGTTCCCCTGTCACGCTTCCCGTTACTGTCGGGTTAGGTGGGAGCATGGCAGTCGCATTAAATGCCTTGGCTTCTGTACCTGCGACAGGCGGCGGGGGAGCGCTTTTGCGCTCGAGGCCTATCGATTCGCTCGACGCTATTTCTGTAATCGATTGTTGCTAATATCGAGCCCTTGTCAATTCGTACGACCTTGTCTCTGTGTTCGAGGCTATGGTCGATACCACGCCCTAGCGATTGCGTGTTTATGTTAGAGCATCGAGCTCGAGCCTCGAATTGTTTGCGGGTCCTTACATTCTAAGCGCTGGCTGGGATACCCCCTATTGACATCCTCGACACCGAGTTTGAGCAACCGAAGGTATGTTTTCTATCTCGCCGGACCTGCTGCTGCTTGGCGCCGGACATCGTTGGTTCTATTGCTACCGCGCTGGTCTTCCCCTTCCCCTTCTGCTCGCCGGACATCGCTGGTTCTACTGCTGCCGCGTTGGCCTACCCCTTCCCCTTGGCTGCCCAATATCAAATCTGCTACGCCATTAACCCTAGGTCCCCGAGCCAGCAGATTGGAACTTGACCATCTGGTTTGCAGGTCGTGGTCTTGAAGATCCTCATAGCAAAAGTTGTAGGTGCTCTCTGGGATCATGGCATAAGAGATCGAAGAAGGGTTCATGGCAAAAGAGACCGAAGAAGGTATACTTTAAATCTCACTTGATCGTTTAAAAGCAACATATTTGTGTATACCGCAACATGTAACTCAAAGCAACATATATTGAAAATCAACACGTAACTAAAAGGAACATTTGTTTGTCTAGTCAAAAAGCTACATTTTGGTGTTGCTATTTTATTTGTTTGGCACTGGTGACAGGCGCAACCCAAAAAGGGAGACCCCCTAACACGCAAAATGATTCAGGCACCAAAGAAGGTATATATATGCTTGTATTGATCTGCATTTCAAAATCTTGTGTATATTTTCCATGTAATATAGAGTTAACATGCACTTTCTTCTTTGTCTGGTATTGATGTCCTCTATTCTTTCATACTATGTTGCAGATTTACTATGTTTTAACATTTGTTTTGCACTAGTGACAGGCGCAACCCAAAAAGGGAGACCCCCTAACACACAGAATGATTCAGGCACCAAAGAAGGTATATATATGCTTGTATTGATTTGCATTTCAAAATCTCATGTATATTTTCCATGTAATATAGAATTAACACACACTTTCTTCTTTGTCTGGTGTTGATGTCCTCTATTATTTCATACTATGTTGCAGATTTACTGTGTTTTAATATTTGTTTTGCACTAGTGATAGGCGCAGCCCAAAAAGGGAGACCCCCTAACACGCAAAATGATTCAGGCACCAAAGAAGGCACCAAACAAGGTATATATATGCTTGTATGGATCAGCATTTCAAAATCTCATGTATATTTTCCATATAATATATAATTAACACGCACTTTCTTCTTTGTCTAGTATTGATGTCCTCTATTCTTTCATATTATGTTGCAGATTTACTGTGTTTTAACAATGTACCTTCTTACACTAGTGTCACTAATTTATTCGTTTTGCACTAATGACGGGCCCTCGTGAAGTGAAAACATGCTGTTGTTCAGTTTCTGTTTCCAAAACAGCTGCGCAATGCCTGACAAACTTACGAGCAGAAGTTTACAGATTATGCTAGTGAAAACTGTGCAAGCTGAGGACAAAAAAGTGATTAAATGGACCATGGACAATAAGACATTAGAACTCACAAAATCTAGTGTACGACATATTATGTGTGTTGGTAACCCAAATGGCACCATTTTGGATCTCAAGCCCAAGGGTGTCACCAAGTCCACGCACGGCGGGCGTGGCGGGCATGGGCGTGGGCATGGTGGGCGTGGCAGCAAGCCCACGCATGAAGAAGGGAGCAGCAAGGCCACGCACGATGGCAGCAATTCCACGCGGGGTGGCTGCAAGCCCACACTCACCAAACTACACAATGATGCATTAATAGAAATGTTTAATCTTTTGAAGATTGTTGTTGACAATAACCGGGATTTAAAGGAGGAGGAGGTTGACTGGGATTTAGCCGAGGAGGTTGACTGGGATGAGGAGGAGCAGGAGGAAGTGCTGGAGGAGGGGGACGACGAGGAGCTAGAGGAGCAGCTGGAGGAGGAGGAGGTGAAAGTACGACCTCTTAAAACAGTTCATGCTGACAGTAAAATGGGTGATAAAAGAAAATTGTTCATACCGTATGTTATTCGAGTTGTGCTTAGGCATGCGGATGATCCACAGTTCGGTGGCAAAATTGATGCCACCACGGCTGCGAAGCTTTTTTTAATAGTGCTGTTCAGCAAGCTGCTGATACCAAGCACCAGCAGCCTTGCTTCCACAGAGGTGATAAAAGCAGTTCATAACCTTGAGCATCTGATGACCATTGACTAGTCTGGTTTAATCTTCAATCGTTTGCGGGAGGGTATTTTGGCCTGGCAACGTGAAGAATCGTATTATGCAAATGACTGCTTACTACTCCTAATGGTATAACCTAATGTATTGCTTTTACTCATGTATTGCTTTTACTCGTATGTTCCTGTTTAGAGTAACCACTGTTTACAGACAATGTATATTCCTGTTTATAATGCTGTTTATAGACAACTTATCTATTTGCCATGATGTCGTCTATTCTAAAATGTGTTCATTTCCTACTATATTATGAATTTTGTTCATGTTCCGTAGATTGTTTGGTTAGACAGTGTCAAGTGTCCTACTGGCTCGGCAGGTGACTCGACAGGTAGCAAGCTACTCATTCCAAGAATCTGCAAATACAGTTGCAATCTGATCGACACTCTGATAGAGAATTCTAAAGACGAAGAGTTTCTAAAAACCATTGAAGTAAGTACCACAAATTTGTCTCCCATTCTCATAACATAACATAGCATAAGATATCTATTTCCCTTTTCAGTTAACAGACTGGGAAAACACATGCTACTGCAACGAGGATGCCGTGAAAGAGGATGAGATTCCAGAGTGCGGTGAACCTCCTAAGCTATTGGAGACGAACAACAAGGATATGATGGAACACAATGAAGTTGAAAAGAGGTACAGACACTATTGCCTTTATACACCAATGGTGTTTTCAAATAGTGTGTCTTTTTAGCCAAGAATTCATGATCCTAAGTAGTGTATCTCTCTGCTGCTAGTAGCTAGGATGACGTTGGGGAGACCTAGGCGAAGGACCTTTTTTAGGAGACTAGCAATCAGGATAAAACTGAGCTGTTGGAGACTAGCAACAAGGATATGATGGAATGCAATGAGGGTGAAAGGAGGTACAGACCCCAATGGTGTTTTCTAATAGTGTGTGTTTTTACCATGGTGGCACTATTTTTTAGGTCTTACTTAGCTTAGAACGATGCCATTTCATTTCTCTTATTTAGCCAAGAATTCATGATCCTAGTTTCTAACTAGTTATTACTAACGAATAGTAAACAAAGTATGTTCCTGTTTATTATGTTGCTGTGCTTTAATAATGTACCTTTTTACACTACTGTCACTCTATTTCATTAAAAAGGAGGGAGAAGGAGTTGATGGCAGAAAGAGTCAAGGGGGGACTAGGAAGGGGGATGCCATCATTGAGGAACATGCTAAGGAGCCCAAGGAAGGCGTTGAGGCTGAGGAGGATGACAACAATCAAGGCCGTAAAGGTGATGTCACTTTTGATGGCAACAGTGGAGAGGAGGAGCATGAGAGGACCGGCAATAGGACTGAGGATATGCATCATGAGGATGGTAGAATGGATGGCGAGGCTGACAACAATGAGAAGGATGTGCATCATGAGAAGACTAGTAGGGAGGCATCCCATCCCAGGCAGTCTCTAAAAGATGCACAAAGCAGACCTCCTGAAATTGAGAAGGAGGGTGAGAAGACTGGTAATAGGACTGGGGATGTGCATCAGGAGGATGGTAGAATGGAGGATGATGCTCCCAAGGCCGGTAAAGGCCAGGAGCATGAGAAGACTAGCGGTGTGCATGATGGCAGCAAGACTAGCGGGGCTGATGAGAATGAGGCCAAGGTCGGTCAGGAGCATGAGGCCGGGACCCAGTAAGGCATTGACATTGATGAAGGAATGGAGGATGAGGAGGGTGATGATGACAGTGAGGATGATGGCAGTAGTGGAAATGAGGAGGATGATGGCAGCAGTGGCAATGAGGAGACTGGCAGGGAGTATGAGGTGGACAGGACTGGCCGAGGCAGCTATGAGGAGCCCTCCCATGGTGAGTCCGAGGACAAGCATAAGGAGGTTACACCAGCAAAGATTAATAAGCGCCCTCGCCAAGTGGAGTTTAAAGGGGAGTCTGAGGACAAGCATGAGGAAGTTACACCAACAGTGATTAATAAGCGCCCTCGCCAAGAGAATAAGAAGGCTAAGGAGGTTACACCTGCAGCGGGACAAAAGAAGCGCAAACCAAAGAGGCTTGATAACCTATCCCCAGCCGAGATCTTAAGTACAGGTCATAAGAGGAGGCAATGAGTGCAAGTCCCAAGCGAGATTAATGTAATAGAGAACTGTGCACTTGAAGAAGGGGTTCTGATGATTTATGAATATGTGAAAGAGTAAGTTTTCTAGAGTTGTAGAACTTATATTGACTTACCTGATGTTTTCTGGATAGTTGCAGATTTTCTTGACTCACATCATGTTTCAATTTGAAGAAGTGTGCAGGTAATATTTACATATGGTGACATATCACTGACGGGAGCTCAAATTAAGCGGTCCTTAGAGGTCAGAGGTGAAGATGCCTTTGACTTTCTCAAGGTATTTGTAATATTCTTCAAGAAGGAGGTTGACCAATGCAATAGCCTTCTCCCACCAGTGACTGAAGTAAGTATTCTATAGAAAATATTGTATCCCTTGAGAAAATATTGTACCTTCTCTCACCACTGATGAATCCAATATCCTTCTCCCACCAGTCCTACAGTAATGATGTAGTTGTATCTGCGCTCCCTAACGATTGCCGAGGCGTGACTAATGTAAGTTATGCAACATTTTATTACATGTTTGTTTTAGGCTTTAGGGGCAGTGATAATGTTTGTGTTTGCAGGTATTTGGGATTGACCTCTATAAAAAATGGGTTGGGTTTTGCCTGTAAGTTGTACCTAGAGGGCAAAGCAGTATCTTTGCTTTTTTCGACTCTTCTTTAGATGTTGTGGGTGACATTAATACTTTGGCCACGGACATTGGTAAGATGGTGGGTGCTACCTTTGGCGAGGCAAAAGTCAAAGATGCAAGGTTTACTGATGGCACAAGGGTGGCAATATAGACCTACGATTCATCAAAGTTGCCTGACAGTGTTGCTGTCATAAACTTCATCCACAAACTTGGGGATAGAGACAAAATGAATTTGCTGAAAAACTCTAGGGTTACTGTACTTTCTGCCCTAAAATGTAAACCAAATGTTGACTATACTACTATGTTGATTTTAGGAATATGTTGATCTATTTGGAAAATGTAGCCACTATACAACTGGCTATTGACTTGGGAATACGTTGATCTATTTGCAGGGTTCTGCTGGGCAGAACATGATGATATACCAAAGCCAACTTTTGGCGTACATTTTAATTCATGAAACAATCAAAGCAGAATTACCGGCTAACATGAAAGAATGCATTGAGGAAGCAACTGAAAAGCCAAAGATAAAGAGACGGAAGAAAGAAAAAGACTGGACGTTCCTTCCATCAAACAAATTGTGAAGGCCTCCTGTGATGGTGTTCTATCTTTGTAGGAGTAGTTCGCTGGAGTGGTTCGGCTTGCTTTCTTTTGTTTTAGTTTGTTTTAGTGTGAAGTTTGGTGTTGCTATGAACTGTAGGTACTGTGAACCACCAATGTCTGACTTTTGAATGGTAAAGTCAGTGGGCTAAATGCATGTCTTGCATGAAGAGCATATTGCAATTGAAACTGATGTAATAATAGTTGCCCTGGATGTCTAGCAACTGAACATGAACTTGGACTTGGATCTGATTTTGATTTGGTAGATGTATGTTGCGATTCATTTCTGAGTTTTGTTGCAATGGTTCAGTCCTTGTGCCCTGATTGATTGATTACTCCGTATCAATCGAACCCGAACATTTCTCTAGCACTACGATTTGCGCGTGACGTCTAATTGGTGCTCTACGTGTGAACCCAATCCCCGTCCATCCGTCCATTTCGTCTTTTTTCACGGGAATCCACTGGTCGATCGTAGTTCATGCATGTTCAGCCTTATTTTTCTGTAGACTGAAGTTTTGGAAGTTTGCTTCGTCATGCATTGCTCGCAGGAGATGAAAACGGATTTTACTTGTCCACTTTTAGTTAGATTTAGATTTGGGAAATTTTCCCCTTAGTTTACATGAGACCGCATATCTTGGTTTGAGTCATATGATGACAATCGAAAAATGATTTGAGTTGTCTTGTAAAAAAAAGGACGAGTGTTCAGACGCCCCATTTGCGCGCCTGATGGGCCAATCTGGGCCCAATTCTGATGGTTGCCTTTATTCCCATGTTGAAATTGGGCAGCACCATATCCCATCCAGTGGAGGCCCAGTACCAGGCCCAGCCATATGGGCTTCGCCCAAAATAGAAGAAATCCCAATTCCCCAGTCGGCCGCTCTTGCGCCTGCAACTGCAGCCCGCAGTAGCGAGACGAACCCTAGCGGCGGGTTTGGCGACACACGGCGAGGTCCCGCCGAGGTACTTTGATGGCGGTGACGGGGTCGTGGTCACGTAGGACGAGTGCAGAGGATGGGGAACTGCCGTGGTGAGTTATTGTTGACACCGTTTTTTGAACACGTGCACGAGGAACCAGTAGAGTACAGATCGGCAGGTGGAGCAACGGTAACTAGACTGCAGAAGAGTTGCCGATGAGGAAGGTTGCCGATGAAGGGATGATTGGGTATGACTAAGTCCAAGAGTGGTGGCGCGTTCCTAACTGATGACCAGTATCAATGTTTGCCGATGGCAATAACAGGAAGATTGTCGATGGCTACACGAGAATTGCCGATTGACTCGTGGCGATGTCGTGGTCGGTTACAAGGGGATAGTTTTATGTTTTCCTTAGTTATTTAAATTCGTTTTGTATACGGATTCTGTTTAATTTGGAATTCGAGTCCTAATCGTGTCTGATTGTAGCTCTTTTGAGCAGGGTATAAATGTAGACCCTAGGGTCTTGTAATGAAAATCTATCTATCAATCAATCAAACACAAGTTTTTTTACTCATATTCCAGCATCTACTTTTCGACGACTTCGTCATATTTTCCTTTTTCACTACGAGTTCTTAGGAGTTCGTCGACTTAAGCTCGGCGTATTCTCGAGTTCTGCGTGAATACCTCTTGGCCGTGACATCCGGGCGCATCGCTGTTGTCAGGACCAAAGTATTCGAGTTATCACCTTTGCCGATAGTAAGGTCAAATCGGCTGGCACGCCTTAACGTTTGAATCGGGTATTAGCCCTTTGTGTTTGCAGATCCAGCTTTTGCATCAACACATCTTTTGGCACGCTCGGTGGGACCTTTTTCAAGATCAAGATCGGCTACCGAGTTCGATCTGGAGAACGTCATCCCGGTGACGGAAGCCAATCTCAGAGATGAGCAGAAGCAAGCTATTGCAAAAGCCATGGAGGACTACAAGCAGCAATGTTTGAAATCCTTCAGCATAAACAGGAGCGGCGAGGTGATCCAGAAGGAGGCACTGCCGGCACCTCGGCAGGTTACTTTTGACGCCAATCCTGGTAAACTCCAAGACATGGTTGACAGTGCTATTAACCGTGCCTTGATCAATCAAGCTGGTGTATTGTCCAACATGGTTTTCAATGCCATGGCTAGAACTTTCAAAGAGGGACAATTGCCGCCAAATTATTTGGGCCCTGTCTATCATCAGCCGGGATCACCAGTAGTTACAGCTCCATCGGTTGCTACAGCCGCTGCGGGCACAGAAACTACTGTTCCTCCAAGCACGTTGGGAGTTATTAATGCACAATCTACACCGATGCTAACCAATCCATCAACTTCAGATGAGCAAATCAAGCTAGCTACAGATTTATTAGCATCGGCAATGTCGGGATCGGTCCCTCCTCCTAACTGGTGGGGTTTTGGTATGCCCCCATAGTTGACGTTGAAGACACCTGACACATCTCAGACGGCTGATTTGAGAGGCAAGGCTCCTATGGCATCGGCACCTCCAAATATGCCGATGAATCAGAGTCCTCAGTACACCACAACTACTACTGCAAGGCCTTACACTGGGAATTCTCAAGCTCCAACGTTCCAGATGCCTAACGCATCGGCAGATTCAATGCCGACGCAACAGAGGTTTATGACTCAATCTGGGTATATCAATTCAATGATGATGCCCAATTACCAGTCACCGGCAGGGTCTATGCCGATGAATGTCAATAATGGATGGCCTGGGCAATTTGTGTTTCCACAACAGAATCATCAGGCTACAGGGTTTCAGCAGGGCCAGATCCAACCTGGGTTCCAAAATCAGGGGTTGATCAACCAGCCGATGAATCTTGGCCAGCAGATCGGTGGTCAGCAGTATGGTGGTCAACAGATCGGCGGTCAGCAGGATGGGGGTCAGATGATTAACCCAATGTTCCATGCAGATCGCGCACCGCATAGACACGTGGAAGCTTATCAGCAGGTGCCGGATCGGCAACTGCCTCATCAGCAAGATGCCGATGCTTATTGGGCCGATAAGATTGCTGAAGTAATGAGAGACCAATTTGGGATAAAACCCAAAGTCAACACTTACACTTATCGGACACCGTATCCTCCTGCATATGATTTAATTCCACTTCCAAATCAGTACAAGGTACCAGATTTCACTAAGTTTTCTGGACAGGATGATACGTCAACCATGGAACATGTCAACAGGTTCATCATCCAATGTGGAGAAGCTGCTAACAGGGACGAGTTAAGGGTTCTCTTGTTCTCGTCATCATTGTCTGGATCGGCATTTACTTGGTTTATCTCGTTACCTCCTAACTCAGTGATTACTTGGGCCGATCTAGAGAAGCAATTCCACAAATACTTCTTTTCTGGAGTCCATGAGAAGAAGATCACCGATTTGGTCAAATTGAAGCAACGCAATGATGAATCGGTTGAAAGTTTTGTGCAGAGAATATGGGAGGTCAAGAACAAATGTTATAGTCTGGTCTTGGACGATCGGCAGCTAGCCGATTTGGCTTTCTAGGGTTTGTTGCCGCACATCAGGGACAAGTATGCTTCTCAAGAATTCAAGAGCTTAAGTCATTTAGTGTAGAGGATTTATGATCAGGATATAAGACCTTTTGAGCCCAAGAGAGCATGGAATAAAAAGGTGTCTTTTGTCGATGAAGCAGCAAGCTCGGATTCTGATGAGGAACCAGTCATCGGCTTGGCAGAATGGGTGAAAAACAAAAAGCCGATGTCTTGCCCTTTTGGGCATAAAGAGCCAGAGAAGTTTGCGTTTGACGTCACCAAGGCCGATAGGATATTTGACTTTCTACCAGGTCAAGCTATCGCCCAATCATGTGATTCCATCGGCTGAAGAATTAAAAAAGATGAAATATTGCAAATGGCATAATGCAACTTCCCACAGCACCAATGAGTGCAAAGTTTTCAGGCAACAGCTGCAATCAGCTATTGAATCTGGGAGAATCAAATTTGATAGTTCCAAAGCTCAGAAGCCGATGAAGATTGATCAACACCCTTTTTCGACAAACATGTTGGACGCTAAGGGGAAAACCAAGGTGCTGACGTCAGAAGCAGCTGAAAGAAATGCATCGGTTGATCCTCAACATCAAATTACTGCTGCCGATGCCAAAGGAAAGGGTTTGATCCAGGAGGGATCTAATTCCGGAAGGCCTCCCTGATCTGGTATTGTGATAACTCATAGAAGGCCTCGGGAAACTTGGCAGCAGCGTGAGGATCGGTATCGGCGCCAGCATGAAGACTATCGTCGGGAAGAAGAAAGACGCCGTCAGGACTCAGGAGTGGGATCAGCACAAGGATCACTGGAACTGCCTGTTCTTTATCCATTGTTGGGAGCAGAACATCAAGTTACCTACTGTCAGAGATTGCCCTGAGTGCAATGGTTATGATCGGTACGACGGAGCCGATCGGCGCTATCAGGAAGGTGATCGGCGATTTGATGGGCCGATTAGAGGGAGAGCGTCGGTTCATGATCGGCCGGGGGCAGGCTCAGTGTGCACGATAGGCTTGGTGATCGTGTTCAATATTTTCCAAGAAACCAGGAGGAGCTTGAAGAGATGGCAAATGCGCGAGTTCCCGATGAGTTCATATTTTGTAGGGACGCTAATACTCATCGGATGGAGTCAAGGGAATATCGTCGTCCATCGGTAAGACAGTTACCACTTCCCCCGTGGTGTCCAGAGGGGTTGACTAAGACACAAAAAAGGAGATTGCAGCGCGAAAGGCGAGAAGAGCTAAGCAAGGATGAGAACTCTGGCCAGTCTGGGGAACAGCAACAATCTGATCCTAAAGGGAAAGGGTCATCGGCAGATGTTAACATGGTATTTATGTTGCCGATGGAATTCTTGGCGCCATCTAGTGATGACGAGCAGTTGGAGTTTTCCGACCAGATAGCTTAGTTGGCTCTGGATCCGATGATAGCCATTTTCGAAAAGCCTGCCGACAACGAAAGGCAGCATCTTAAAGCTCTGTTTTTCAAAGGGAGAGTTGATGGTCAGCCGATGACCAAGATATTAATTGATGGAAGAGCTACTATCAACATCATGCCATATGCAGTCTATCGGAAGCTTGGAAAAGGAGATCAAGATTGAACCAAGACCGATATGATGCTCAAAGACATTGAAGTGAATGTGTCTCCAGTCAAGGGGGCAATATGCGTCGAGTTGACCATCGGCAGCAAAACCTTGCCGACAACTTTCTTCGTGATCAGCGGAAAAGGTGCTTATAATTTGCTGCTAGGGAGAGATTGGATTCACGCCAATTGTTGCATCCCATCTACAATGCACCAATGCTTGGTCCAGTGGGTAGGTGACAAGATTGAGGTTGTCCCGGGAGATTCTTCTTATGTCATTGCATCGGCAGAGGCAGATACATATGAGAGAACTAGGTGTATCTCAGGAGAAGTTTGGGAGAAGGATTTCCTCAAAGTTGCCGATTACGAGATTCCACCGATCCAAGCAGTCGGTTCTGATGAAGAGTTTTAATGGATAGGTTCGCCAATGATGGAAAATTAGGCCAGGGATTCACATCGGCCGATGATTTAATAGAGGTAGATATAGGTAGTTGAGATAAACCTAGACATACTTTTATTAGTGCTAAGTTAAATTCTGAGTGTAAGCAGCAGTTAACCGATTTGTTAAAGGAATATAAAGATTGCTTTGCTTGGGTTATACTGAGATGCCTGGTTTGGACCGATCGATTGTTGAACATCGGTTGCCTATTAAGTCTGGATTTCGGCCATGTCAACAGCCAGCTCGCCGATGTAATCCTAACATCCGTCCTGATATTAAGGCCGAAATAACCAAACTTGTTGAAGCTAAATTTATTCGGCAATGTCGGTATGCCGAGTGGATTTCCAATATTGTTCCAGTTTACAAGAAAAATGGGAAGCTTCGGGTTTGCATTGATTTCAGGAATCTTAATAAAGCTACGCCGATGGATGGTTATCCAATGCCGGTTGCTGATCTACTGGTTGATGCTGCGGCTGGACATCGGATCATCAGCTTTATGGATGGCAATGCAGGATACAATCAAATATTCATGGCTGAGGAAGATATTCCAAAGACTGCATTTAGATGTCCTGGTCATGTTGGGTTGTTTGAATGGATAGTCATGACCTTTGGCTTGAAAAATGCTGGCGCTACTTATCAGAGGGCTATGAATTTTATATTTCATGAGTTCATCGGCAAGCTGGTGGAGATTTATATTGATGATGTGGTGGTTAAATCTGGGGATTTCACTAAGCATCTTGCCGATTTGCGAAAGGTGTTGGAATGCACAAGAAAATATGGTTTAAAGATGAATCCTAATAAGTGTGCATTTGGTGTATCGGCAGGACAGTTTCTTGGTTTCATGGTGCATCAGAGAGGAATTGAGATTAGCAGAAGATCCATTGATGCTATCAACAAAATAGTTGCTCCTACCAACAAAACTGAGCTCCAGTCCTTGATCGGCAAGGTAAATTTTATCAGAAGGTTTATATCTAATTTGTCTGGTAAAATTCGTGCTTTTAGTCCTTTGCTTAAATTGAAAGCCGATCAAGAGTTCATATGGGGGAAAGAGCAACAGTTAGCTTTAGATGAAATCAAGAATTACTTGGTAAATCCTCCGGTTCTGATTCCACCTCAACAAGGAAAGCCCTTCAGATTGTATTTGTCTACCGATGGGATGGTCATCGGTTCAGCTTTGATTCAAGAATTTGAAGGGAAGGAGCGTGTAATTTATTATTTAAGCAGGAGGTTAATTGATGCTGAAACCAGGTATTCGGCTATTGAAAAGTTATGTTTGTGTCTATATTTCTCATGTATTAAGTTGAGGCACTATTTATTATCGGCCGAATGCACTGTTATATGCAAAGATGACGTGGTCCGATATATGCTGTCTATGCCGATTATGAGTGGCAGGATCGGTAAGTGGATTTTAGCGCTGTCGGAGTTCGATCTGCGTTACGAATCGGTTAAAGTGGTCAAAGGACAGGTTATGGCCGATTTTGTGACTCAACATCGTGGTACAGTGGAAACTTTGGAAATTGTGCCTTGGACGCTCTTCTTTGATGGATCCACGTGTGATCGGGGGGCAGGAATCGGCATAGTGTTAATTTCCCCTCAGGGAAGGAAGTATGAGTTCTCCTTGCCGATTGTTGCCACGTCAACAAATAATCAAGTTGAATATCAAGCTCTAATCAAAGGGTTGGAGTTGTTAAAAGAAGTTCATGCTGATGCTGTCGAGATCTTCGGGGATCCCATGTTGGTTATAAATCAATTAGCTGGGAGTTATGAATGCCGAAGCGAAGTTTTGATAACTTATTATGAAAGGAGTATGCAACTGTTAAAGGAATTCAAAGATTTCCGATTAGAGCATGTTCCTCGATTACATAATGAAGAAGCCAATCGGTTGGCTCAGCATGCATCGGGATATCAGCCCATGTTAAATATAATATCGGCAATTAGTGCCAATGATTGGAGAAAAGAAATCATTGATTATTTGAAGGATCCATCCAAGAAAGTTGAAAGTCGTGTTCGGTTTCAAGCCACCAAGTATGTGCTCCTCGAAGATGAATTATATTATCAGACAATTGATGGGGTTCTACTCAGGTGCTTAGGTGATGATGAAGCTAAAAACTTGATGGGAGAAATCCATGAAGGAGTATGTGGAGCACATCAGTCGGCTTTCAAAATGAAATGGATGATTAGGAGGAATGGGTATTATTGGCCAACCATACTTGAAGATTGCTTTAAATATTTCAAGAGATGTTAAGGATGTCAGAAGTTTGGCAATGTTCAAAGGGCACCCGCATCGGTCATGAATCCCATTATTAAACCTTGGCCGTTCCGGGGATGGGCTATTGATCTAATCGGCCAAATTTACCCACCATCAAGTAAAGGACATAAGTTCATCTTGGTCGCCACCGATTATTTCACTAAGTGGGTTGAAGCTATTCCTTTGAAGAAAGTCACGTCAGCCAATATGATTGATTTTGTGAAAGAGCATATTATTTGCCGATTTGGAATTCCTCAAACGATTACTACCGATCAGGGTACTATGTTTACATCAGGGGAGTTCGATGAGTTTGCAATCGGTATGGGAATTAAAGTATTAAATTCTTCTCCTTATTATGCTCAAGCTAATGGGCAGGCCGAGGCATCTAACAAAGGAATTATCAAGCTTATTAAATGAAAGATTGAAGAAAATCCTAGGAGGTGGCATACGTTGTTGAATGAGGCTTTATGGTCGTATCGGATGGCTTGTCAAGGGTCGACCAAAGTTTCACCTTATCAGTTGGTGTATGGACATGATGCAGTGTTACCTTAGGAAATTAAGACCGGGTCTAGGCGACTATCTTTTCAAGATCAATTGGCTGCCGATGATTATGCTACTTTGATGACAGACGAGTTGGATGATCTACCAGAGCATCGGCTGAGGGCTTTGATAAGTATAGAAGAGAATAAGAAGAGAGTTGCCAGATGGTATGATAAGAGGGTAAAGGCCAAAGAGTTTGCCGATGGAGACTTAGTATGGAAGCTGATCTTACCGATCGGGACTAAAAGTTCAAAGTTTGGGAAGTGGTCTCCCAATTGGGAAGGTCCCTATTGGATAAATCGATCGGCTCCTGGTAACGCCTATATTGTAGAAACTCTCGAAGGAGTTGAATTTCCTAGAGCATTAAATGGTAAATATCTGAAAAAGTATTACCTAAGCATCTAGGTCGATGCGTAGAAGTTTAAATGCCGATAACATTCCTATCGGCTGGATCAAACTGTGTCTAGAAGCAGACTAAATGTTTTAAAAGCGCCGATAACAGTCCTATCGGCTAGACCAAAATGATTAGAAGAAAGAAGCAAAGAACGCCGCCGATGAAGAATTCACATGTTCAACAGCGCCTGGACCATCGATATGGCGCGCAGACGGATCTGGTTGGCTTCTTCTATTTCATTCACATCATCATCGGCAGAACCTTCCACTGGTTTTAGCTTCTTCTTCATCTCTAGTGCTTTACGGGCTTGGACATTCCGCTCTTGTTCAAGAAGCTTGATCGTTTCGGGCAGCTGGTTTTCTTCTTGTTGGGCTTGGGACAAGGCTTCTTCTACCTGTTTGAGTTCTGCCAAGAGGGCTTCCCTTCTCGCTGATAGATCAGACACATTTTGCTTCAATGCATCTCCTGAAGATGTCAGAGTGCCGATGCTCTTGTGCTTCTCATCGGCAAAGATCTTTTTACCCTATATAGTACTAAAGTATGAGTTGACAGTGACCTCTACTCTACAAGCATTCTTTGGATCAATCTTGTAATATGCAGCTCAAAAAAACATGGAATAGAGAAAAAAAGGTCCAATTCACAAAAATACGAGCACAATAGATACAAATTGGAAGAATAGTGTCAAAGGAGACTGCTCTTCTAGAATGAAAGTAGCGCTCATCTTGTCTCAAATCAACAATCCCTTGTCACATCACTACAAAAATCCCCAAAACCTAGGGTTTAGACCATGGAAGAACAGCACAAGAAGAACAAAGAGGAGGGAGAAGGGCGCACCATGGAGGAACAGCATGAGAGTTGCCACCGCTGCCATCGTCGCCGAGGGAAGAGGAGCGTCACCGCCGACGAGAGGAGCACCGCAGGAGGTCGCGAGCTCGCGGCCAGGCGGTTCGTGCGAATATTTTTGCGTGCATGCACGTACAGCCTGGACTAGAAGGCTACCTATTGCGTGTGTGGGCCTGGAAACCAGGAAGCCTTCGTGTTTGCCTTTGTTGGATCCATTTTTTATTATGTTTTACCTCTTCAACTAATGTCGTTAACAACAATGGTAGAAACCCGCTGAAGTGAAACCTTTCAATGGTAGTTTTCAACAACTCGATCTTTCAGTGGTATTTTTCTAAAGATGGAATCTTTTAATGGTAGTGAGCTAATTTTCTCCCCTCTGCAAATGGTAGTTATCTAAAAATAAAATAAAAATCTCTGCAAATGGAGGAATTAGATGTGGTGTTCGTTGGGCACATTGTTTTTGATTTAGACTCACTTTAATTCCTATTTATGCAGTGAGCAAGCGATGCCGGTTGGCTCGGCAGTTGCAGACCATTGATTCAATTGTCCACGAGTGCAAAGTACACTATGAGCAAATCGAGGACAGCTACACTAACAGGCCTATCTGCTCTAATGTTTTCTCTGCTAGTGGCCGTATGTGGCAGGTTAAGTTCTTTTGTGAGTCTGACCAGGCTAATTACCGGCAACTTATTGTCCTCCTTGAGCTGGTGAGTGCATGTGCTGAAGGCGTCTATGCCAAGTTTGAGGCATTCTTACTGCACTGGGATGGCCAGCCACGTGATATGGCTGCATGTAGTGGAGCATCTTACGCACCTTTTGACCTTCCTCTGTTCCAAGATGGCTCTCGTGAATCCACGATGCACAAAATTTTACAGACTGATCTCAAGGAAAAGTATGTTACAGATGGACATTTCACCTTTACATGTGTTGTCGTGGTTGTTTGTGACAGATCTATTCCTGTGCTAGCTTCAGAAATGGGAAAACATTTTGGCTCACTGTTCGATAGTTCGGATGGGACAAATGTCTCATTCATCATTGGAACCGAGACAGTCCATGCACACCGAGCGGTGCTTGCTACCTATTCGCTAGTTTTCAAAGCCCAACTCTTTGGCCATATGGTTGAGTCCACAATGTCGTCCATCCCCCTACGCGACATTATCCCTTCAACACTCAGAGCCATGCTTCGGTTTGTTTACACAGATGCCTTCCTAGGAGTTGACTTGCTTGGGGACTCTCCTTCTGAGATGGTGCAACATCTGCTAGCTGCGGCTGGTCGGTACGCATTGGATTGGCTTAAGCTTATGTGTGCCCAGAAATTGTGGGAAGGGGCGTCTATAAACATGGTTGCTAGAATCTTACATTGTGCTAAAATGTACAGCTGCCTGGAGTTGATGAACAAGTGCATTGACTTCTTTGAATTAGAGGATAATTTCAAGAAGGCCGTGTTGACCAAGAGTTTTGTCTAGTTGGGTCATGAGTTTCCTTCAATTATTGATGACCTATGATAGAGGATTAGGGTATGATGACCTACGCCAGAGGAAGGTTTTATCACAGATCAAATTTAGGTGCCCAAGGCTAGAGGCGTGAGGCGAGGTGTATGTTGTCACATGGATCACGTCCAAAGTTATGGAGGACATGGTTCAAATCTAGTGTGAAGCTATGGAGATTACGAACACTAAGTAGCCTAGTTTTGTTCATGTTTCTTTATCATCTTAGGTCTGGTTTTGTCCTAAATCTGGTTATGCTTGAAGTTTTTAAGCTGTTCACGCATTGTCCTAAATCATTTGGTTTTTGGGAGCACTTAACAATGTATTGACATCGGTAATGTCTGGTCTTTTCAAGCCTGCTGTGTGTATCTAATCGTTTCACATAACTGGAATTACACCGTATTTGTATGGTAAGATGGTTGTAGGACGCAGAGCTAGTCCGTTTTGGCTGGCACACAGGTGGTCCGTTTTGGCTGGTGAGCTGTTGGTTCGTTTTGGCTTCGTATATAGCTACTGGAAGTTCAGTTTTAGTGTACAACCGAATGTTGCTTTTATTACTATGTTGACTTAATCAGAAATGTGGTTATTTTAACTCTATGTTGACTTTAAGGCTGATGTGTTGATTTCATAGATATGTTGACGTTAATACAGCCGTGTTGATTTTAGGAATATGTTGTTCTGTATGAAAAATGTAACTTTTTTATGAGATGTTTTGCTATACAAACAAATGTTGCTTTTAGATCTATGTTGATGTTAATACATAGATCTATGTTGCTTTTAGATCTATGTTTTCACATCTATGTTTTCGACATCCATAGCAAGTGTTGGTTGGGTTTGGCAACAAAAATGAAAAGAATATGGTAAATCCAACAAAACTAAGAACTGAATCGTTGCAACAAAACTTAGAAATGAATTGTACATGTAGGTTTCAGAATATTTTTCACTACACCACTGATTGTTGACTTTAATAAATATGAATAATAAAAGAATCTAGACTTTATTTTGTTGCAGTTATTGTCAATATGTTTTTTATTGTGATTGCCTACACAAGTTGAATACTTTCTCCATTAGTAATGATATTATTTGTCTGATTTGTAGTTTTAGTTGTAACTATCCGAAACTTCTAAACTCAACATACATATCTTAGGACTTGGGTCACATTGGAGGGTGGGATCATACAAAGGGCACAAGTGCAGTGGGTGGTATGGCTTGAGAGAGACTAATATATTAGCCAAGTTCATTCCGATGCTTACAACTTCAAAACATGCCTCATCGTGAGGATGGCAGAGTTGGAGAAAACTTAAATTTGCATGTTGCTTAGTTACGTTACATTGTACGAGGAATTGAAACTGTCTCGACGTATGAGTGCGAGGCCATTGCCTATTCGACAGTTCCAAAAAATCAGTGTGGTTGCGCCTAAATGATCTTATATAATCTGAGTACGTAAACTGTCGCATCAGTTCAGGGTTACGAAACAATATAAGTGCTTAGAAACAGTCTGCCGCTTCATATTTTCTTCGGAACCCTCGATGCAAACTAAGTCGGTGCCATTGCTGACTATATTCCACCATGAGTGATTCGGGAGAGCCTTCTAGTAAGCGTTTTAGGGAGGACGATGCTGGCAATGAATCTTCGATCTGCTGCTTGGCCACCAATGCCAAGTAGGAAAATTCGTCGGTGCATCCTACGGGGCATCAATGCAGATTCGAGGACTTGTCCCAAGATGCCACAAAGCTGAAGCAAACGATCATGGAGCTCAGCATTGTATGGAAAAACTTGCCTTTGGAGATGTCTGGTGTTGTCTTGGATCACGGTGATCCCGTCAGTGTGATTTGCTTCTGTTCGGTTTATAAGGACTGGGCGAAGGGTGCCAAGATCAATAATTGCAATCGCCTTCCATTTGGGACTCCGGTGTTGATTACGTCTGGTCTGCGCCCACAAAGAGTTGACAGAGACAACGAAGATGAGCATGGTGGTTTTGGCCTTCATGACATTGGTTGCCCGGAAAGAGACGTAGAAATGAACACGAGCATGGTGGTTTCAGCCTTCACGACGTAGTCAACAAATCTTACTACGGTGATTGCAACAGGTTGAAAAATTGGGCTTGGGTGGGAGGCAAAGACGACAGGTTGGTCACCACGGACTTAAGGTGCAATCTTGAACTTCTCAACCTGATTACTGGTAGTCGAATTGCATTGCCGTCGTTTGCAACGATTCTCAGAATACACGTCGTGCCTATCCATTCTCGACATCCTAGTGTGTGCTTGAATAGCCTGTTTGAACTTGGACTTGGCGGCCAACCACCATCCGATGATTGGTTGGCTGATGTTATGTTACGAAAGGTTGCATTATGCTAGACACCAAGACATGAATATGGCTGTAAGGCCGTCGCTCTATTCTCGACGTACCTGTTGCAGATGCTTGTTGTCACAGCGGTACCCAATGTGCGACTAACCCCAACAATATGGATTTGATTGAAGAATCCAGAAGAAAGTATACTATGTAGATACACTGATGTCTGTATAATCCATGGCAAGGTGATGGCTGTGACTGATGATGGTGATATCTGGTCTAGGAAGTTGGAAGACGGCGCTGATGTTGACCCTGTAGTGATAGATGGTCTGCTTGTGGTTGTTGACTGAGATATTGATGATTCTATATTTTACCTGACCAAATGCAAACGCGACTTATATCTTCAAGTCGTTTGTATGTTTGGCGAGAAAGATCATCCAGGATTCGAAGAAGAATGATTGAATCGAGTTGTTCGGCCACACTATAGTTTCATTCCACGTCACTGCATCGTCTTCTAGCTGGACATTCTAATGAAGAGATGGAAAACCATGTAGAATCTGGGTGATGGTTGTTACTAGCTTTTTGTAGGAGCCAACTATCCTTACTGCCTCGACATTCGAAAGTACTTGGAAGAAAAAGACGAAGACAATTGTATTGATTATATTGATGAAAAATAATGTCTTGAGGGCAATTGTGTTTATTTGTCGGACACGCTGGATGCTGATGTGACATTGTTCGAGGTAAAGAAGGGAATTTATATGAATGACTTCTACTATGACCCTTTCCGAAATCTGAGCTACAAAAAATCGAAAATTGTTACACAACTTCCAATGTGGTTTCGACCTACTTCTACTGAAGATACATCTTAGGGAGAAGCAAATGTGTAGATAAGATTGAAACCTTATGTGTTGTATGTATTATAATATCAGTGTGTTAATTTGTACGTTAGAGACTCAGTGAGTTGGTTTGTAAGTAATAAATACCAGGTACAAGGAGCTAGATACATGTATTATATATTCAGTTTGTCAATTTGTATGTTAAAGACAAGGATATTTCAACAACTACACTGAAAGGTTGCTCTGTCATTGCTTTTTATGCTGAATGTTGTGCTGTATATTGTTGAATATCTTTCTTAGAAGATGTGTACACATTAGGTGCCAATGGCTTGGTCGGAGGGTTCGCGACGACAAAATATCGCAGGCGTCCTCTCCCTCCCTCTCTGACTCACTTACTGTGCACCACAGGAGTTGAGGCAATTCAATTCAAACAAGCTAGAACTCTGCACCGCAAGAGCTCATGTAGCTCAACTCAAACAAGAAGTAGCTCAACTCAAACAAGAACTGTGCACTGCAAGAGTTCAGGTACGTGATGTTCTCGAACACCGCTCAGTGACATGATTAGTATGTAATCGAATTACTGGGGTGGGGGGAGGGGGATGAAATGTAGTGCTTTGTTCCTTTTTTGTCCATTGGCTTCCTGAAGACTGCAATTTTAACTGATCTCTATATAAATATGTGCATTTGTTTTTTCGGAGTTTTGTTCGCCAACACTTACAATTGTTTTATCTTGTAGACGGTGATGGTTTTAGATAATTAGGTGCCTTAGTGTTTCCAACCAAATAGGTTCCCTTCAACCTATAGGGAACCTAATTAGGTTTACTATTGACACTTGTTAACTTATAAAATTTATTAACATTTATTCCTCCATCAGAAATGAATATCCACTAAAATAGGGTTATCATTGACAGTTTCCATGAGTTGTGTATATTCTGTGTTTTCTAGGGATTATTTCAGAAAGTGCTAAAAAGAGAGATTTAAGTGCCAATTAACCACCAAACTTATCCATGACGGAAGGAGGACACCAGATGGATGAGGAAGACTCCAGAAGACTCTCGGAGCAAGGGGGCCGGCCGGCCCCACCCTGGCGCCGCCCGGCCCCCTAGGGTTAGGGTTAGCTCCCCCCTTTTGGAAGCTTCCTCCACCGCCTCTGAGGAGCCATTTCGACCGCTTGTTAAGTCAGTTTGATCCAACGGCACGCATTCACCCCACCAGGCTATAAATAGAAGGCAAGACCCCCCTGGAGGGAGGCTAGATCAAGAGATGGAGAGCCAGAGCATTAGATAGTGATCCACTAGATCTAGGCTAGCAATCAAGATAGTGATTAGAGAGAGATAGAGTAGAGGAGTAGAGATTCTGGAGGAGTCCCGGCCTATCGGTGCTTCTTCGTGGCTGTCTTCTTCTAGATTAGGCTCCCTCGCCCAGAACCGTGTTCTGATGTACTTTTGTATTTACCCTTCTGATTCAAGTAAGCAACTTGTTTGTATTCGTTCTTTGGTTTGCAACTCATATTTTATTGAGTACTGTGATTTGGTTGGCTCCTAGGTCACAGTAGTGATTCGTTGCGTAGACGTGGTGTCTGGGCTATGGTTGCTTGTGAATGTCCCATGATCAGCCGGACAATGGTAGTTCGCGTAGGTGATTTTATAGCTACGTTGATTCCTCTATAGTCCACTTTCCGTTGGTAGGATTGATAGGCTTATAGGTTCCTGGTAGGGGATTTCTCTGATTCTTCCCCTATTTGGGTTACTTGCCCGATAAGATGATACTATACAAAGTTTACCAGTTATTGGAACCAGAGTACATTAGTATTTCCTCATCATCAACAGTTTCTTTATTGTTTGTGCCCCCTTAGATTAAGAAATTATAGGCTAAGTCATAAATCACCTATTGTTCCTTTGGGTTCGATATTAAAACTGGGTTAATCTTGGTGAAGTGCTCATCAGTATATATCTGTGCGCTTGCGGATAATCTAATCATACTCATTATTAGGGTGCAGCTAATTTATATCAACAAGCATTTCTGGCGCTGTTGCCGGGAAACGGTTTGCTGATTTTTGACATAGTCTATCTTAGTCTATAATTATCTTTAAAAAAATAAAAAAAATAATATATATAGATAATACATAATGGGAATTGAATCTCAACTTTTATATCAATATGGAGCACCTTCGGGATCGTACCACCAGCCAAAGGAATCTTCTAAACTTATCACATCATCTGGCTATGAGCTACGCCCAAGACTAATCAAATTAGTTCAAGAACACATTTTTTCTGGAAATTCTAGCGAAAACCCCTATTCCCACTTAGCTGATTTTGAGCAGACATGTTCATGTCTAAAAATTAAGGCCATGGCCAATGAAACTCTAAGGTGGAAACTCTTTCCATTTTCATTAACGGGTCAAGCTAAGAAATGGTATAATCGCCATGTTGGGAATAGTCAAGGAGACTGGGATATATTACGAAAAGAGTTTTGCATTAAATTTTTCCCAGTAGAAAACGTCGCTAAACTTCGGTTTGAAATTATAAGATTCAAACAATTAGACCAGGAATCGCTAGGCAAGGCTTGGGATAATTTTGATAGTTTTGTAAACTCTGGACCTAATCTTGCTTTACCAGAACCCATGCTTTTACAACATTTCTTTTTAGGCCTGAATGATAAAAATCAAGAATACCTTAATTTAGCCTCGGGAGGAGCATTGATGCATATTATTGTTGATCATGCTAAAACTATTCTTACTAATATTTTAAATGATCTCCCCGAAGAAAAAGAAGAGTTGTTAGAAGAAGAATCTCAGTTAACTGAAAATAAACCTTTACCTGATTCATCTCAATTGATAGTTGAATTAGCTAATGAGACAAAAATAACTCCAAATTCTGAATGGATGTTTGAAATTAAGGATGATTTCTTTGATGTTTTTGGTAATACTACATTTTATCATAAGATTATTCAACCCCAACAATCTAGGGAATTTAATCCTATTTTTTCGCATCCTGATGATTAAAATTTCTTAAAGAAGTTATAAGGGTATTAATCTTTATTTTGGGTGATGATTGGTTAATAGAATCCGAGAAATCCCCAAAAGTAATTCACTTCAATTCACCCTCAATTATTGTAAAGTTGCAAGTAGATTCACATCCTTTTGAAGCTTTATATATTCCGGTTGTAGGAGTCAACATTATGTCATATACCTTTGCTAAAGAATTCTTGAAAGACATACCATTAATTCCTACAAATAAATTGTTAAAAAGTTGCTTAGGACACATTATTCCTAGCTTAGGAGTTTTGAGTACACTTCCTATTATCATCAATGATTTCCGCACTTTGCTAAATTTTTATATATTTGATGTGTGGGATTTTAATGTAATGATTGGAGTACCTATGATAAAACTTCTTCAAGAAGGCTTTAATGGTAAATTAGACATTAAATTTGGGAAAGGATTTAGTTTTTCAATGCCTATAATTAATATAGTAAAAGTTAAAGCAGAACCCCTTCCTGAATTGGATCCAATAGAAGAGGTTAAGTCATTCGAATTCGATAATTTTAGTCAACCTGATTTAGAAGATGATACCCAGTTCTTCATCAAAGAAGAGGAAGAGGATCTTACTGATCCTGAACCTCTTGATGACTTGCTAGAGCCACCTAACCCTCCTATTGAGCTCAAACCACTACCTTCTTGACTTAAATATGTTTTTCTAAATAATGATAAAAAATATCCGGTGATTATAAGTGATAAACTCTCTGATGAGGAGACTTATAAACTAATAACTATTTTAGAAAAACACCATGCTGCTTTTGGTTATTCACTCCAAGACCTAAAAGGGATTAGCCCTGTTCTCTGCACTCATCGCATACCAGCCAATCCTGAAATTACACCTTCAAGAGAGCCTCGGCGTAGACTCCATAATGTGCTGAGAGATGTAGTAAAGAAATAGGTCTTAAAGCTTTTAGATGTAGGGATTATATGTCTTGTACCGCATAGTGAGTGGGTAAGTCCTGTCCAAGTTGTACCTAAAAAGGGAGGAATGACAGTTGTTCAAAATGATAAAATTGAGTTAATACCTCAAAGAACTGTTACAAGATGGCGAATGTGCATAGATTATAGAAAACTCAACAAGGCAACAAGGAAAGATCATTTTCATCTACCTTTCATTGATGACATGCTAGAGCGTTTAGCCAATCATTCTTTCTTTTGTTTTCTTGATGGTTATTCAGGATATCACCAAATCCCTATCCACCCTGATGATCAAAGCAAAACCACATTTACATGTCCCTATAGAACTTATGCTTATCGTAGAATGTCTTTTGGATTATGTAATGCACCCGCTTCTTTCCAATGATGCATGATGTCTATATTTTCTGATATGATAGAAAAGATCATGGAAGTTTTTATGGATGATTTTTCAGTTTATGGGAATACTTTTGATGATTGTTTGGAAAATTTAGATAAGGTTTTACAAAGATGTGAAGAAAAACACTTAGGCCTCAATTGTGAGAAATGTCATTTTATGGTTAGAGAGGGAATAGTGTTAGGACACTTAGTGTCAGAAAGAGGTATAGAGGTAGATAAAGCAAAAAATTGAAGTAATCAAATAGCTACCTCCACCTGTTAATATAAAAGGAATCCAAAGCTTTCTGGGTCATTGTGGTTTTTATCGTAGATTTATAAGAAATTTCTCACAAATTGCTAGGTCAAGGACTAGATTGTTAGCTAAGGATGTACCTTTTGAATTTGATGATGAATGTTTAGAATCATTTAATATTCTTAAGGAAGCACAAACATTAGCACCAATCATTCAACCCCCTGATTGGTCTTTACCTTTTGAAATTATGTGTGATGCTAGTGATTATGCTGTAGGCGCAGTCTTAGGACAAACAAAAGATAAAATGCATCATGCAATTGTCTATGCTAGCAAAATAATGACAAAAGCAAAATTTAGGTCTTATTTAGTTGGAGCTAAAATAATTGTTTATTCTGACCATGCTGCTCTAAAATATCTGCTCACTAAGAAAGATGCTAAACCGTGACTAATAAGATGGATCTTATTATTTCAAGAATTTGATTTGGAAATTAAAGATAGAAAATGTGTAGAAAATCATGTTGCTGATCATTTGTCTAAGATGTATTTTAAAGAACCTCAGGAGCTACCTATTAATGAGTCATTAAGAGATGACATGCTGTTTAAAGTGACCAAGACAGATCCTTGGTACACGAATATTGTCAACTTTATGGTTGCAGGATACGTACCACTAGGAGAAAACAAGAAGAGGCTTATTTATGAAAGTTATCTCCACATATGGGATCCACCCTATCTCTTTTGGGTAAGTTCAGATGGGTTGCTGAGAAGATGTGTACCAGTGGAGGAGGGCATGCAGATCATACAGAAATGTCATTCATCATCATATAGAGGTCATTATGGGGTCTTCCGAACTCATGCTAAAATTTGGCAGAGTGGTTTCTTCTGGCCAACCATGTATGAAGACACCAAAGATTTTATCCGAAGATGTGGGCCATGTCAGAGGCACGGAAATATCACTACTAGAGATGCTATGCCACTCACCAACAATCTTCAGATAGAGCTCTTTGATGTCTGAGGAATTGATTACATGGGACCATTTGTGAAGTCACGGAACTACGAGTACATTTTGGTGGCAGTTGACTATGTATCCAAGTGGGTAGAAGCTATGCCATGCAAGAAGGGTGATTCAGGACACTCAAGGAGGATGTTTGAAGAGATTATATTTCTAAGGTTTGGAACACCTAGGATGGTTATAAGTGCTGGGGGAACACACTTCACTGATAAAAAGTTTCACTTATACCTACAAACTCATGGAATACGACATAATGTCGCTACTCCATATCATCCTCAGACAAGTGGCCAGGCAGAAACATCAAATAAACAAATCAAAAGTATTCTTCAGAAAATAGTAAATGAGATGGGAACTCTATGGAGTGATCCGTTACCAAATGCACTATGGGCATACCGGACAGCTTATAAAACAACTTTGGGTATGTCCCCATATTGGTATATGGTAAGACTTGTCACTTGCCAGTCGACTTAGAACATAAAGCCCATTGGGTGATCAAAAGATGGAATATGGATTTTGAAGTCGCTGGAGAGAAAAGAAAGATGCAACTATCAGAACTAGAAGAATGGAGAGAGAAGGCATACCACAATTCAAAGATCTGCAAAGAGTGAACAAAGAGATGGCATGACAAGAGGATTAAGAAGAAGGAATTTGTACCGGGAGATAAGGTATTACTTTTTAATTCCAGGTTAAAATTATTTGGGCTTGGAAAATTAAGGAGTAAATGGGAAGGACCCTTCACAGTTGTGAATTCATCACCACACGGAGCGGTAACTCTACAATCAAGCGAAGGTACGTTATTCAAGGTAAATGGACACCGACTTAAACTTTATTTAGAACCTTTTGATTCAGGAGTAATTGATGAGATAGAATTTATTCAATTACCACCATATTAAGTTCTATGTATTCCAGTACAAAATTTTATCTGAAAATACGTTTAGCAGAAAATAGGAAGAGTCTAAAGGTACCACGCAGAAGGGCACCCGAGGTGGTCCCCTGGTGGTGAAGGGTTATGAGGACGCTACGCTAACTAGGAAACAAAATTTTCGACCTCATAAACAAGGATCAACTACAAGTTATAGATCACGGGATTAGCACTAGACGCACAGATGCAGTGGAAGCGACTCGGTGAGTTGTGCGTGTAGTAGCAGTGTCGTGCAGTTGCATGGTCGTCCACCACACCAATCCCTCTCCCGCGGTTCATCCTTGTGCTCCAGATGCAGCACCTTCGAGGTATCCCACACGTGCGGGGAAGAAGCGTTGCGCCTCCAGACTGCTAGGTTCGCGAGGAGCAAAATGCGCGAGCGTGGGTGAGCGGCGGCGGCTGCCTGATGGTGTGGGATTTTTCCTGGCCACACCCCCTCCCTCTCTTATATAGGCGTCCTCCAATTACCCCGAGTCGGGGGCCCAATTAGAAACCCTAAGCCTTGCCTAATTTGGGTCCAACCCGAATTAGGTTTCCATCCCCTTAAGCGTGCGACCCTATGGGTTCACGTGCATATAGACATGGGCCAAGTACTTACTTGCCCAATAGTTGACAGCGACATCTAGCAAGGTGTGACAACTCCTATACGTACGCAAAGATCATATCAGATGAACCACTACATACATATACATGTTATTCCCTTGCCACACAATATTTGGTCCAACTCGTGGGTTACACTTAACCCAAGCATGGCCATGCATTTGTTGATCTAATCACTTGAGTGATCCAGTGATATCTCTCTCACATAGAGAGGGGCAAGTTCCATCTTGATCATCTATGTCTCACAGCATGTTCCCCGACAAACCCAAAGACCACCTTTATAAATACCCTATAACGGAGTGGCGTTTAATAGTCCCTAAGTAGGTCGTTTCACATCTTGAGAACATACGACAATCTCAGGTCTAAGGTCATAACGTACATGATGTATAAAGAGATTATAAGAACATCTCATATTGGGTCAGTCCAGCCCCATGTCATACATGTGCCCACATTATTAGTTTGACATCTCTATGTCCATGACTTGTGAAACAAAGTCATCAACTAATACATGTGCTAATCTAATGTTCATGTGTGTCCTTACATGATCTCTAATCAGGGACAACTTTTAGAATAACCATACAAGTAAAAGAGTTTAACAAATAATTCACATAATTGTTAATCAATACAAGTTTGTCTATAATGGATATTCACTGAACTCATAATATATGTCATGGATACAATCATAATATCATCATCTCTCTGATTACCTCTAGGGCATATTCCCAATAGGTGGGGCCGGTCGGCACCCTAGTGGGGCCGGTCGGGCGCCCTCCTGTCACCCCCTGTCCTGATTCTCGTTCCCTATTCTTCTACACTCTTTATTTGGATATTTGTGCATAATCCAGTCGTAATCGGATATTCCTTCGTACGGATCCCGTAGAGCCTAGAATCCGTCCTCATCACGTCTTCTGAAAACCCATATAAATACGTACCTAGACCCTCCTCAATAGTATCCCATAACCAGCCACCTCTTTCCCCTGGAGCTCTCCAAATTAGATCTATTAGCAATGGCGGACAAGGCAGTTGACAACTCGAATGCCCTCATCCTCACCCAGCCGAAGCCTCTCGCTGTGGTGCCGCCGAAGCCTCTCGCCGTTGTGCCACTGAAGCCTCTCACCATGGTGCCGCCGAAGCACGTCGCCACAGTAACCCAGTGCTATGATCAAGCATACTACATGCAAGAACCATTTGATCCTTCTCCTACAAGGTGATTGCTGCAAGGAATTGCTAATAGGAAGCAGGTCGCCATCCCCAAGGGTACTCCGCTTCTCCAACCTAGGGAGAATGAATGGCTCTTGTCAGTCCAAACCGACAAGAACGGGAAGCTGATCTGTGCTAAGTACACAACCACTCGTCCGGTTATCCAAGGTGTTAGGGCTTACCCTAACGAGGTGTGCTACGTTGAGCATCTCGCACCGCCACCTAAGCCCAAGAGGAAGAGAGCTACATCAGCACAAGCATTGGAGAAAGCTCCCAAACAGCCAGCTCCCACCTTGCGCACCCTCAACGAAAAGCTAGAAGGCCTCTCTGACATTGTTAGAGGGATGGAGAAATCCAACAACCTAAGGGGCAAGCTGATTGAAGGCATGGACAAGCAGCTAGGGATCAGTTTCAAATTGATCCGCAGCCTTAGGAGTGATAAAGATAAGCTCGAGGCAGAGATTGTGGCCCTGCACGTAGAAATTCAGGGCCTCAGCAAGAAAGGGCAGCCATAGTTGCCCAGTTACCCTATCAATAAGGCACAATTCCGCTAGGTTTGGCTAGTTAGTTAGGTTAGTTGAGTCTTAGGTTAAAGCCCATCGAGCTAGGGCAGTCGTTAGCTCAATTGTTAAAACATTTGTTAAATTATTATCATCATAAATAAATAAAGTGCCTTATATTTTATCTATTCTATTCTCTATTTCTTTTGTATGTGTGTGTCTCCACATATTGCACAGGAAAGTATACAAGTGTGGGGGAGGCACATCTCAATAACGAAATGGAAATTCAGTCGGAAAACTAGCGTAATTTAGAATACAATCGAATCAAGATCGCGCACACCAAGGCAGGGCCCACACTGCCCAGAGGTGGGGCCGGCCGGTGCCTAGGTGGGGCCAGCGGGTGACCTGTTTGCTCCTCCCCACCTCCGCTTCGGTCACGGTCAGGTTTGAGTTATTTAAATTATAATAGCATATATTTTATCTTTGAATTGTCATCCGAATCGTAATTCTTCATATTACATATTTTAAGAAATAATAAACGATATTTAATCTGTGACTTGAAAAATAAATTGTATAACACTTTTCCAGAATCATGGCTATGAAATTTATAGTACTTCATGTTTACTTAAGTTATTGTGGAAAAAGAGATAGCAAAATAAAGAGTATTCAATTCCTAAAAATTTGTCTTTGGAGATTTTCTTTTCAAAAAGGTAAAAAAAATTAGCTTCACCTCTCTTTATATTGGAATCAAATAATAATAATATCACTCTATTAATATGACTTTGGTAGAGAGATTTATCATATTCCTAGTATCATGAAAATAACATAAAAGCGTAATACACTCTCTTAAGCACTATTATAAAGGAGGCATGAGCTCTTCATAAAGAAATCTGAGGAAATAAAAAAGGACAAGTGTCTGAAACCCTTAAAAAGATAGATCACGATGAAATAAATAGGGACAAGTGTCCGGAACCTCGATTTGAATAAAAAAGAAGAAGAAAAGGGAGCTCATGGTTCCTCCTACAAAATATGCTAAAGAAGTGAATAATTTGTGTGATCCATGAATATGATATTTCCCTTCATAGTCATAACATCAAAATAATATTATAATCATTGATGCCACTACAATTAAGAGAAGGTTGAAGCTATGTTTTATTTGCAAACTTCACTTACTCTCCAGTAGACAAAATTTAAGGAAGACAGTATTCTACTTTAAGCTATCATACTCTGCAATAACTATAGAATTTATGATAAGCACTTTAAATTTCCACAATACATGATGACTATATCTGTTTTATATAATTTAATTTCCTAGTTATGCATTAAATATTTACTCAGTATGATAAAACCAACCTTTTTCTCGGGACGAGTAAAAGCCTAAGTGTGGGGGTAATTGTTGACACTTGCTAACTTATAAAATTTATTAACATTTATTCCTCCACCAAAAATGGATATCCACTAAAATAGGGTTATCACTAACAATTTCCACGAGTTGTGTATATTCTGTGTTTTCCAGGATTTATTTTCAGAAAGTGCTGAAAAGAGGGATTTAAGTGCCAATTAACCACGAAACTTATCTACGACGGAAGGAGGACACCAGAGGGATCCGGAAGACTCTACAAGACTCTCGGAGCAAGGGGACCGGCAGACACCACCACGTAGGGCCGGCCGGCCCCACCCTGGCGCCGCCCGGCCCCCTAGGGTTAGGGTTAGCTCCCCCTTCTAGAAACCTCCTCCACCGCCCCTAAGGAGCCATCTCGAACGCTTGTTAAGTTGGTTTGATCCAACGGTGCACGTTCACCCCACCAGGCTATAAATTGAAGGCAAGACCCCCTGGAGGGAGGCCAGATCAAGAGATGGAGAGCAGAGCATTAGATAGAGATCCACTAGATCTAGGCTAGCAATCAAGATAGAGATTAGAGAGAGATAGAGTAGAGGAGTAGAGATTCTGGAGGAGTCCCGGCCTGTCAGTGCTTCTTCGTGGCTATATTCTTCGGGATTAGGCTCCCTTGCCCGGAACCGCGTTCTGAGGTACTTTTGTATTTACCCTTCTCATTCAAGTAAGCAACTTGTTTGTATTCATTCTTTGGTTTGCAACACATATTATATTGAGTAGTACGATTTGGATAGCTCCTAGGTCGGAGTAGTGATTCATAGCGTAGACGTGGTGTCTGGGCTATGGTTGCTTGTGAATGTCCCCTGATCAGCCGGACAGTGGTAGTTCGCGTAGGTGACTTTATAGCTGCGTTTATTCCTCTATAGTCCACTTCCTGTTGGTAGGATTGATAGGCTTATAGGTGCCTGGTAGGGGATTACTCTGATTCATCCCCTATTTGGGTTACTTGCCCGATAAGACGATAGTATACAAAGTTTACCGGTTATTGGAACCAGAATACATTAGTATTTCCTCATCATCAATAGTTTCTAGATTGTTTGTGCCACTTAGATTAAGAAATTATAGGCTAAGTCATAAATCACCTACTGTTCCTTTAGGTGTGTTCCTTTGAGTTTGATATCAAAACTGGGTTAATCTTGGTGAAGTGTTGATGAGTATATATTTGTGCGCTTGCGGATAATCTGATTATAATCATTATTAGGTTGCAGCTAATTTATACCAACATTTACCATGAACGGAACTAGAGTTTCCCTATCCTAATCTCTTTAGGACAAATGTACAGATCATCTTTTATAAAACTATACATGTCATCTATAAAACACATATATGCTCTTAATAAATTGACAAAATTGGTTTGCCCTTTGCCAAAAAAATCACCTCGCTGGCCCTGCCCATAGTTCATGTCTAGTTCCCAATGCCCAGCCCATGGGGGCAGCTAATCCGGCCCTATACGCGCGGTTGAGTGGTTGACTAACTCTAGGTCCACCCCTACACGGACATGGACACAGTCTCTCCTCTGATCCAACCCATGACGGACGCAGCCACCGCACCTGCAAGCGCAAGCCAACGGCGAACGACGAATCTTCACCGAGATGAAACCTGGCCACGTGGCCCACTCACCTTACTGTCAAGCTCCTCCGTCTCCTGTATCCTGTGCCCCCTTTCCTCTCTATAAAACAGACCACCTGACCATCGCTATCTATCACACACCACCGCCGCACCCGACCATCGTGAGTTCTGCCTCTTCGTCTTCCTAACACAAACTCATTCCCATCAAACGCACGCTAGGCATAGAGCCACATACCATCGTCACCGATCGAAAACCAAATTAGGCTTCCAGAACTTAATTCGGTTCCAATTGACCTAATTACGTTCATTGCAACTTAGGCCCTGTTTGGTTCCACCAACTAAATTTTAGCTAGCTAAACTTTAGTCACTTTAGTAGCTAAAGTTCCAAACACATTGACTAAAAGGAGCTAAAATAGTTTAGTTCCATTAGTCACCCAAGAGTAGCTAAAATAATTTTAGCTAGCTAAAATTTAGTTGGTGGAACCAAACAGGGCCTTAATTGGGTTACAAAGAAAGGAATTAGGTTTCACTGGTTTCGAACCTAATTAAGTTTCTGGAAACTGAATTAGGTAAACTAGAGTGCCTTAGTGTTTTGAACCAAATTAGGTTCCCTTCATCCTAATTAGTTTCGGGTAAAACAGAGCACCCACCTGGCCATCGATCCCGCACCTCTACACCACCACAACACTCGAGATCACGAGCTCTCCATCTCCTCCTCTCCCTCTCTCATTCTTTCCCAGCACACGCCGCTCACCAGCGACAGCCACAGCCCACCGGACACCCAGGCCGCTGCCGATCCTGACCGGCTGCTGCTGTTGCTAGATCTGCAGACCGACGAGCAGGGTGACAAGGTCGGCGGTGGCCATGGCATCAGCCGCTGCAGCTGTGGGCTTGGCAGGCTTAGGGAAGATGATGTCGACGCTCTTCTCGGTGGCCTTGCTGAGGCCGCAGCGGAGACACTCCGGGTCTGCTGTGGCCATTTAGAATGGCCCCTGTTCACGAACTCGGCACTGTAGTTGACTAGATGTTGTGATCGCCCAGTCTTCCTCCCCGGCGCACTCCGTCTCCTCTCCACCTCGTTCGGCCAGACGGCACAGCCGCGGCTCCCCTCACGCACACCGCGACATGGCGTGCCTCTCTGTCAGCCCCATCGCCGCTGCCCCCTGTCTTCCTCCATCACCACCGCCCACCAGAAAGTAACAGAATTAGGTTCCAAGGAACTGAACTTTAGCTATTGAATTCGGTTCCTTGTAACCTAATTAGGTTCAGCCGAACGCAATTCGGTCAGGGGTAACCGAATTAAGTTTCCAGTGTGCCTTGGTGTTACAAACAGAATTAGGTTGCTGTCAACCTAATTAGGTACCTTAGTGTTTGCAACCAAATAGGTTCCATTGAACCTACAGGGAACCTAATTAGGTTTACCGTGAACAGAATTAGTGTTTCCCTAATCCTAATCTCTTTAGGACAAATGTATAGGTCATCTTTTATAAAACTGTACATGTCATCTATAAAACACATATATGCTCTTAATAAATTGACAAAATTGGCTTGCCCTTTGCCAAAAAAATCACCTCGCCGGCCCAGCCCATAGTTCTTGCCCATTGCGTGCGGTCTGGATCGGTGACGACGGTATGTGGCTCTATGGCTAGTGTGCATTTGATGGGAATGAGTATGTGTGAGTAAGAGGAAGCGGGAGAACTCACGATGGCCGGGTGCGGCTGCGGTGCGGGATAGATAACGATGGCCGGGTGGTCTGTTTTATAAAGAGGGAAGTGGGCACGGGATACAGGAGACGAAGGAGCTGGATAGCAAGGCGAGTGGGCCACGTGGCTGGGTTTCGTCCCGGGGAAGATTCGTCTTTCGCCGTTGGCTTGCGCTTGCAGGAGCGGTGGCCACGTCCATCGTGGGTTGGATCAGAGGATAGACAGTGTCCATATCCGTGTAGCGTGTCCGTGTCTGTGTAGGGGTGGACATGGAGTCAGTCAACCACTCAACTGCGTGTACAGGGCTAGCTTAGCTGCCCCCTCCCCCCGGGCTAGGCATTGGACATTGCACATGAACTACGGGCAGGGCCAGCAAGGTGATTTTTGGCAAAGGGCAAACATGAATCGGCACATTATAGGACCATCCCTGCAATTTAAGCGAACCAATACAGTATATAGGACCATCCCTACAATTTAAGCCAACCAATACGGTATTTCACTACAACATTTCAAACTCTAAGTACATGAGAAATAATCATGTTTCCTATTGTGACGTCAGTCTATTTTCTTTTTGTCTTTGTCTTTCTATAGAAAAATAATTCGATTCGCATGCATGATTTTTTTGACTCGTATTGGTACGTGCAGGCCCGTGGCCGAGTTTCGTCCCAGGTAAGATTCGTCGTTCGCCGTTCGCTTGCGCTTTCCTCCATGTTTAGCATCTGCCGGTGAGGTGAGTGGGCCACGTGGCCGGATTTCATCGCAGGGAAGATTCGTCGTTCGCCGTTGGCTTGCGCTTGCAGGTGTGGTGGCTGCGTGAGCCCGTCTCGTCGGGTACATCCTCGACACGGCGGCTCCTCCATGGACGGCCATGGTAGGAACTCCGACGGCGGCGGCAGGGCCATGCAGACGTATGTAGGTCTTGTTGCGGCACCCGTCGTATAGCGGCAGTGCGTCGGCACCTTCAGGACGCGTCAGTGGCGGCGTTGGTGCTGCGGGCACACTTCTTCTTGCCCATCGCGCGCGGTCGGGATCCGCAACGGTGGGATGTGGCTCTGTGGCTGGCGTGCATTTGATGGAATGAGTGTGTGTGAGGAAGAGGAAGAGGAAGAGGGAGAGGGAGAACTCACTATGGTCGGGTGCGGCTGTGGTGCGGGATAGATAGCGATGGCCGGGTGGTCTGTTTTATAGAGAGGGAAGGGCACGGGATACAGGAGACTGAGGAGCTGGATAGCAAGGCGAGTGGGCCACGTGGCTGGGTTTCGTCTCAGGGAAGATTCGTTGTTCAGCGTTGGCTTGCGCTTGCAGGTGTGGTGGCCACGTCCGTCGTGGGTTGGATCAAAGGAGAGACCGTGTCCATGTCCGTGTAGCATGTCTGTGTCCGTGTCCGTGTCCGTATCATATGCCTAGTGCTCAACCTCGTTGATTCTAGAGAAGTGTCCGACCAGCGGTCGGGGCGTCTTGCAGTCCGATCTATCAAACTGCACCCCACGCCGAGTAGTTCCCGCTCGATTTTCCCGCCTTGACACCGCAATACATCGCCAATAGTTTTCCCACGTCAACCCGCGCGCAGCTGCATGCGGCAGCACAGCTAGCTCTGACGCATGCATCTAACAAATTTCAACACACTCAAAAAGTCATAGCTCCTAAACAAAACATTCAAATTAAATTCCGATTGTACCATCGTATTCCTTACAATAAATCCTTGAAAACAAGATCTCACTTGGATATATTTAAATAAAATTTTATTTTTGATTATTTGTCTTGTAAACATAAATTGTTATTCTAAAAAATAGACATAAATGCAGGATAGAACATCGTTAAAAACATGATATAACATCGCTAAAAATATGACAAAATATCGCTAGTAAGCATGACAGAATATCAGTAGTAACATGATAGAACATCGCTACACACATGACAGAACGTCGCTAAAGACATGATAGAACATCGCTAAAAATATGACAAAATATCGCTAGTAAACACGACAGAACATCACTAGTAACATGATAAAACATCGCTACACACATGATAGAACATCGCTAAACATATGATAGAACATAGCTAAAAATATGACAAAATATCGCTACTGAACATGACAGAACATCACTATTAACATGAAAGAACATCGCTACACACATGATAGAATAGTGCTAAACACATGATAGAACATCGTTAGAAACATATTATAACATCACTAAACACATGATAGAACATTGTCAAAAAAATATATTAGAACATCGCCTAATATATGATAGAACATCATTGAATAAATAATAGAACATCGCTAAAAACATAACTAGAAAAAGAAACAAAATCATGTCTGAAGAAAGGACATAAAAGGTAATAAGAAAAAGGAAAGGAAAGAAAAGAAAAGAAAAGAAAAGAAAAGAAAAGAAAAAATAAATGAAAGAAACAGAATAATATAAAAAGAGTAATAAAGAATAGCATAAAACAAAAATAAATATATAAATAAAAAAGAAAAAAGAAACGAAAAAAAGAAAGATTACATACGTAGTACGTACCTGATAGGCTGCATGTAATACCCGATTTTAAGAACAAAATCAGATACGCACCATATGTGAGTTTTAGAAGTCAAATCCCACATATAGCTACAAATAAGGGGTAATATCAAAAGACAATGCATAAATATATAACATACTTAGTATAAAAGATATAACCTGTGATAGCAAACAACGGATAGACAACTCCAAACTTCGGGTATTAACTTCTCTCTACAGGATCAACTGACTGGTTGATCACAAGCCTAAACTTCTCCTGAGGTTTGGGGAAAATAGCAAGAGTGAGTCCATGTCGAACTCCACAAGTATAGCAACTAGATTGTATAGATCCCACAATCTCATGATCAGTGTGACAAATAATGTAGAGCATTAAACAATAAACAATGACATATTTAACACACAAGAATCATCACCCTTAATGTAGATGTCCCCAAGGCCGCTCCTGACCGTGAGCTCGGCTAGTATACTAGTTTTAACACTCTGCAGAGGTTGTACATCTTTACCCATGAGTCATGATTTACCCTTTCGCCCGAGGGTGATCAGCCTCTTAACCCACTTCCAAGGAAGGTCGGCAGGGATCACTATGAAGCCTTTCAAAAGTTCGTCATAGGGCCGCAAGGTTTCCTTTGCACGTAGATATAGAGCCCCCCTTCCGATGGCACAATGACGCGCAGCCTATACACATACAGACAGAGGCCACACTATACCCAAAACGGTTCAGCCCCTCCGCCCTTTCGGGTAACCTCTAACAAGCTAGAAAAGGTCTTCATACTGAGCTAAAGCCAGAGCCATTATAGCCCTCATGGTTGCACTGTTGTCCAGGGTGATCACGTACAGAAAAATCAAGTTGCTAAAAAGTCATTTTTATCGTTTATTACTTAACATTAATCTAGTCACAGGATCATGGTCACAGAAATAAAATCCAAACGCTATACTTGCCTTAATCCAAATGCTCTTGCTGATCTTGCTAGTTGCCCAAGGCTCTGATCTTGATCAATGAAGTACTCCGGTTCACCACGAATTGCTCACCGTCTAATCCGACCATCGATCATCAACACACAAACAATCGAAGACAACATACACGAAGCAAACAAGACTACAATTAGAACAGTACACCAAACATGTAAAAACAGTATGAAAAGTTTATAAAATAATTCTACGCATCGCTACGATCACACAGACGTAAATATCACGAAAAACGAAGTTAAAACGGAGAAGATATGATCTAAACAAACTAGTGTATTTTTTTGTATTTCTAGATTTATTTTTTTTATAGAAAAGCGGCAACTAAGCTCATCTTATGTCATCAAGCTAGCAAAAGCAAATTTGGGCACGTACGGCTGCTCAGCTAGTTGATTAGCGAGCAAGGTCAATCTGAGCAATGGCGATGGGGGTGCTAGAAGGGAAGGCGTCTGCAAATTCTGGAACCTCGGCTCAGGGCTCGGCTGACCGGCGTGTGGACTGTCGGCGAGGCTTCGTACGGCAACCACGATATGGCAGCTTTGTCGGTGAGATCCCAAGACGAACGTAGCAAAATTAGGCTGGGACTTAAGCCAACACAGAGAGCAAGAGGATCGGGTTCCTTACCTCTGTACACGAAGCAAGGTAGGCGATACGGCAAATGTTGAAGTCCTCATAGATAAAGCAGACGGACGCATACGTACGTCGTGAAACAAACAATGGCACGGGTCACCGGGTCTTAGTAAGAACGGCGGCAGCGACGTTGGCTTCTAGATATGTTGCAGTGATGACCTGAGGTAAACGGTGGTGAAGAGATGACCGAAATAATGTAATTGAATACCGTGGAATTCCTAGACTAGGGCTTCATTTACGGTATTTTTTTTTTTGGATGTTTCTCCTAAGGGCTTGGTGCATATATATATATATGGAGGAAAACTCTCCACATCTACATCAATTAGCAATATGGTACTAATTGATGTTGCCCCTTCCACCTTTACTAATAGGCCTAACTAATTATTAAAGCCCACTAGTAAATAAATACATTGGCCTTTGAGATCATGGGTTCAGCGTTGGGGTAGAATGAAAGATTTATTATTTTCGAAATTAACTATTTTTGTGAATAAGATATTTCTAGAAAAGTCCAGAATTATTATTTAATTTATAAAAAATATTTCAAAAGCTCTGAAAATTCGGGAAAAATTCTCGGAGATATTATGAAACATGAGGAACCCAAATAAAGCATTTGGAGCTCATGATAAGATAATTTGGAGCATCTAAAATTAGATTATGCTCCACGGAAAAGGCTAGAAAAATTCTCGAGAAGTTTATAGAGATTGCTTGATGGACCAAGAACTAAAAGAAGTGATTTGGATATCAAAGAAAATATTTTAGGAAGCTCCTAATAAAAACTTGAGCTGAGAAACAAGGAATTTGGTTATAGATAAAGATAAAGACGTACTAGTCAAGGAAGATTGATCTACTAAACGCATTTTAAAAACTTTGCTCACTCAACACATAAAGGAGCAATAAGAAAGCATCACATCAAAACATATGCACCAGCATGTATGCATAATAATATTGCTAAGTCTTATGATAAATTTTAATTTAATGAAAAATATTATTTTTCCTATATTTTTATGAGCACAAAAATACAAAATTAAATAATTTTATTTATATTTCAAAAGGAGTAAATTTTAGGGTGTTACACTGCACGTGAGCTCGGTCGAGCAGCGTGAGAAAACTCCCGCCCTCCGCTCGGACGGCGACTTCGGTCCGGCCGCTCGGACGGTAAGATTTCGGCCCGCGGCCGCCGTGTGCACACGCCATTTTTTGTAGGTGTCGGGAGGCCTGGAACAACTTCAAAGTCTTCATCTGTAACAGCGCTGAACGTGCCATCATCCACTCTCTGAAGTTCGTTGCAGTCCCACAATCGCACCATCTAGATGGAGAGGATTGGCTCAAGTCACGCGAAGGGAGCCAGAGACCGGATGGCAGAGTTGGAGAAGGACTCGAAGGAGGCGGCTAAGAAGATCGTCGCCACGATAAACTTGTGTGGTAGCCCGTAATCTCGTCTTAGCTTTATTGTCTTGTCCCTGAAAAAAATGTAGGCAGAAAACATGAAGTAGTAATATTTGTGCTGTAGAGAGCTGCAGCTCGTGCACATATGGGGATTGCAGGCGTTGCCAAGGGGGGCACTGCCGCACATGTCCTGTTTTGCTGTGCTTAGACATCGGTATTGCGTTCCTGCGTGTCGAGTTGATGAACTCTGTACTGGAGACGAGAATGTTAAGCATAAGTAATGGCTGACAAACAATAATGTTAAGCATATGTAATGTCAATTCTGATGGGTTATGGACAGTACATATATTTGTATTTGGAGCTACTTACTGGTCGGCTCTGCTGTGTTTCTTGTGTTGTTTCCCTCTGCCCCCTTGGCCAGCAAGTGGGAAATATGTAACCTGCAAGCTGTGCTTGAAAAGTTGAACTTATCAGTTATCAACTATTATCTATTTCTATGAAAAACCTATCAAGTATCACAACTCAAATCTCTATGAGTTGGGAGTCGGGATGGTCTCGGTAACCTCGGGTTACCGTTCCCTTCCTTTATTTTTTTTACTTTTTATATAATGTAAAACTCCTTTCTCCTTAATGAAAAACGTGTTCAGCTTGTGCTTACCTTATTTGCTTCGCTCTTCCCGATTTTATGTGTGTTGGTCTCAGCTGGCATCATACTTGTTCCCCTTGTGCATTTTTATATTTATATATTATCATGCCCATGTGTTGCTAGATTACAGTTTTATACATATGAATAAGTCAACAAATTTCTAAAGACAACACCGATAGTCCATTCTGGCAGGCACAGTGCTTATCCATTTTGGCTGGCACAGTGTTGGTCTGTTTTGGCTCAACAACATCTCTTAAAAACGCTATATTTTCATATAGATCAACACATGTGTATTAAGGTTAACATAGAGTTACAATCAACGTACTTGTTAATAAGTCAACAGATTTCTAAAGGCAACATCGATAGTCTGTTCTAGCTGGCACAGTGCTTGTCCATTTTGGTTAGCACAGTGCTGGTCCATTTTGGCTCAGCAACATCTCTTAAAAACGCTACATTTTCATACAGATCAACACATGTGTAGTAAGGTCAACATAGAGTTACAATCAACGTACTTATGAATAAGTCAACAGACTTCTAAAGGCAACACCGATAGTGTGTTGCTAGATTACCGTTTCATACTTATGAATAAGTCAATAGATTTCTAAAAGCAACACTGATAGTCTATTCTGGCTGGCACAGTGCTTGTCCGTTTTAGCTGGCACAGTGTTGGTCCGTTTGGGCTCAGCAACATCTCTTAAAAACGCTAAATTTTTATACAGATCAACACATATGTTGTAAGGTCAACATAGAGGTACAATCAACGTACTCATAAGTCAACAGATTTATGAAGGCAACACCGATAGTCTGTTCTAGCTGGCACAGTGCTTGTCCATTTTGGCTGGCATAGTGATGGTCCATTTTGGCTCAGCAACATCTCTTAAAACCGCTACATTTTCATTCAGATCAACACATGTGTATTAAGGTCAACATAGAGTTATAATCAATGTACTTGTTAATAAGTCAACAAATTTCTAAAGGCAACACCGATAGTCCGTTCTGGCTGGCACACTGCTGGGCCGTTTTGGCTTGCACAGTGCTGGTCCGTTTTGTTTTAGCAACATCTCTTAAAAAGTTGATTTTAAATCTGTGATCTACATTTCAAAATCTCATGTATATTTTCCATATAACACGCACTTTCTTCTTTGTCTGGTATTGATGTCCTCTATTCTTTCATACTATGTTGCAGATTTACTGTGTTTTAACAATGTACCTTCTTACACTAGTGTCACTAATTTATTTGTTTTGCACTAATGACAGGCCCTCGTGAAGTGAAAACACATTGTTGTTCAGTTTCCATTTCCAAAACAGCTGCGCTGCTGCCAAATGCTGCAAAGTCACAGATAAAAGATCACTTTTTCGGCCATATGTTGCGCAATTTGTCTGACAAACTTACGAGCAGAAGTTTACAGATTATGCTAGTGAAAACTACGCAAGCCGAGGACAAAAAAGTGATTAAATGGACCATGGACAATAAGACATGGGAACTCACAAAATCTGGTGTACTGCATATTATGTGTGTGTTGGTAACCCAAATGGCACCATTTTGGATTTCAAGCCCAAGGGTGTCACCAAGTCCATGCGCGGCGGGTGTGGCGGGCGTGGGCGTGGGTGTGGCGGGCGTGCAGCAAGCCCACGCATGAAGAAGGGAGCAGCAAGGCCACGTGGGGTGGCAGCAACCCACGCAGGGTAGCCGCAAGCCCACCCTCACCAAACTCCACAATGATGAATTCATGGAAATGTTTAATCTTTTGAAGATTGCTATTGATAATAACTGGGATTTAAAGGAGGAGGAGGTTGACTGGGATGAGGAGGAGCAGGAGGAGGTGCCGAAGGAGGTGCTGGAGGAGGGAGACGACGAGGAGCTGGACGAGGAGCTGGAGGAGCCAGATAAGCTGGAGGAGCAGCTGGAGGAGGACGAGGAGGAGGAGGAGGTGAAAGTATGACCTCTTAAAATGGTTCAAGCTGACAGTAAGATGGGTGATAAAAGAAAATTGTTCATACCGTCAGTTATTCGAGCTGTGCTTAGGCATGCGGATGATCTAAAGTTCGGTGGCAAAGTTGATGCCACCATGGCTGTCAAGCTTTTTTTAATAGTGCTATTCAGCAAGCTGCTGATACCAAGCACCAGCAGCCATGCATCTGCAGAGGTGATAAAAGTTCATGACCTTGAGCATCTGAATACTATTGACTGGTCTGGTTTAATCTTCAATCGTTTGTGGGAGGGTATTTTGGCTTGGCAGCATGAAGAATCAGATTATGCGAATGGCTGCTTACTACTCCCAATGGTACACCCTAATATATTGCTTTTACTCATGTATTGCTTTTACTCGAATGTTCCTGTTTAGAGTAACCACTGTTTATAGACAATGTTCCTGTTTATAATGCAGTTTATAGACAACTTATCTATTTGCCATGATGTCCTCTATTCTAAAATGTGTTCATTTCCTACTATATTCTAAATTTTGTTCATGTTCCACAAATTGTTTGGTTAGATAGTGTCAAGTGTCCTACTGGCTCGACAGGTGACTCGACAGGTAGCAAGCTGCTCATTCTAAGAATCTGCAAATACAGTTGCGATCTGATTGACACTCTGACAGAGAATTCTAAAGACGAAGAGTTTTTAAAAACCATTGAAGTAAGTACCGCAAATTTGTCTCCCATTCTCAAAACATAACATAGCATAAGATATCTATTTCCCTTTTCAGTTAACAGACTGGGAAAACACAGGCTACTGCAATGAGGATGCCGTGAAAGAGGATGAGATTTCAGAGTGCGGTGAACCTCCTAAGCTGTTGGAGACCAGCAACAAGGATGTGATGGAACACAATGAAGTTGAAAAGAGGAACAGACACTATTGCCTTTACACCCCAATGGTGTTTTCTAACAGTGTGTCTTTTTAGCAAAGAATTCATGATCCTAAGTAGTTTATCTTTCTATTGCCAGTTGCTAGGATGACGTTGTGGAGACCCAGGCGAAGGACCCTTTTCAGGACACTAGCAACGAAGATAAAACTGAGCTGTTGGAGACCAGCAACAAGGATATGATGGAATGCAATGAGGGTGAAAAGAGGTACAGACCCCAATGGTGTTTTCTAACAGTGTGTCTTTTTACCATGGTGGCACTATTTTTTCAGGTCTTACTTAGCTTAGAACGATGCCATTTCATTTCTCTTATTTAGCCAAGAATTCATGATCCTAGTTTCTAACTAGTTATTACTAACGAACAGTAAACAAAGTATGTTCCTATTTATTATGTTGTTGTGCTTTAATAATGTACCTTTTTACACTGCTGTCACTCTATTTCAGTAAAAAGGAGGGAGCAGGAGTTGATGGTAGAAAGAGTCAAGTGGGACTGGGGAGGGGGATGCCATCATTGAGAAACATGCTAAGGAGCCCAAGGAAGGTGGTGAGGCTGAGGAGGATGACAACAGTAAAGATCGTAAAGGTGATGTCAGTCTTGATGGCAACAATGGAGACGAGGAGCATGAGAAGACCGGCAATAGGACTGAGGATATGCATCATGAGGATGGCAGAATGGATGCCGAGGCTAAGAACAATGAGAAGGATGTGCATCATGAGAAGACTAGCAGGGAGGCATCCCATCCCAGGCAGTCTCTAAAAGATGCATAAAGTAGACCTCCTGAAATTGAGAAGGAGAGTGAGAAGACTGGTAATATGACTGGGGATGTGCATCAGGAGGATGGCATTATGGAGGGTGATGCTGCTAAGGCCAGTAAAGGCCAGGAGCATGAGAAGACTAGCGGTGTGCATGATGGCAGCAAGACTAGCGGGTCTGATGAGAATGAGGCCAACGCTAATCATGAGCATGAGGCCGGGACCCAGGAAGGCATTGACATTGATGAAGGAATGGTGGATGAGGAGGGCAATGATGATAGTGAGGATGATGGTAGCATTGGAAATGAGGAGGATGATGGCAGCAGTGGCAATGAGGAGACTGGCAGGGAGCGTGAGGTGGATAGGATTGGCCGAGGTAGCTGTGAGGAGCCCTCCCATGGTGAGTCTGAGGACAAGCATAAGGAGGTTACACCTACAAAGATTAATAAGCACCCTTGCCAAGAGGAGTTTAAAGGGGATTCTAAGGACAAGCATGAGGAAGTTACATCAGCAGCGATTAATAAGCGCCCTCGCCAAGAGAATAAGAAGGCTAAGGAGGTTACACCAGCAGCGAGACAAAAGAAGCACAGACCGAAGAGGCCTGATAACCTATCTTAAGTACAAGTCATAAGAGGAGGCAACGAGTGCAAGTCCCAAGCGAGATTAATGTAATAGAGAACTGTACGCTTGAAGAATGGGCTCTGAGATTTATGAATATGTGAAAGAGTAAGTTTTCTGGAGTTGTAGAACTTATATTGACTTACCTGATGTTTTCTGGATAGTTGCAGATTTTCTTGACTGACATCATGTTTCAATTTGAAGAAGTGAGCAGGTAATATTCAAATCTGGTGACATATCACTGACGGGAGCTCAAATTAAGCGGTCCTTAGAGGTCGGAGGTGGAGATGCCTTTGACTTTCTTAGGGTATTTGTAAAATTCTTCAATAAGGAGTTTGAACAATGCAATATCCTTCTCCCACCAATGACTGAAGTAAGTATTCTGTAGAAAATATTGTATCCCTTGAGAAGATATTGTACCTTCTCTCACCACTGATGAATCCAATATCCTTCTCCCACCAGTCCTATAGTAATGATGTAATTGTACCTGTGCTCCCCGACGATTGCCGAGGCGTGACTACATAAGTTCTACAACATTTTATTACATGTTTGTTTTAGGCTTTAGGGGCAGTGATAATGTTTGTGTTTGTAGGTATTTGGGACTGTCCTCTGTAAAAAGATGGGTTGGGTTTTGCCAGCAAGTTGTACCTAGAGGGCAATGCAGTATCTTTGCTTTTTTCGTCTCTTCTTCAGATCTCGCGGGTGACATTAATACTTTAGCACGAACATTGGTAAAATGGTGGCTGCCTTTGGTGAGGCAAAAGTCAAAGATGCAAGGTTTACTGATGGCACAAGGGTGGCAAGACAGACCTACGATTCATCAAATTTGCATGACAGTGTTGCTATCACAAACTTCGTCCACAAACTTGGTGATAGAAACAAAATGAAACTGCTAAAAAACTCTCGGGTAAGTGTACTTTTGACTTGGGAATACGTTGATCTGTTTGTAGGGTTCTGTTGGGCAGAAGATGATGATATACCAAAGCCAACTTCTGGCGTACATTTTTAACTCGTGAAACAATCGAAGAAAAAATATTGGCTAACATGAAATAATGCATTGAGGAAGCAACTGAAAAGCCAAGTAAAGAGAAGGAAGAAAGAAAACGACTGGACATTCCTTCCATCAAATAAATTGTGAAGGCCTCCTATGATGGTGTTCTGTCTTTGTAGGAGTAGTTTGCTGGAGTGGTTCAGCTTGCTTTCTTTTGTTTTAGTTCATTTTGGTGTGAAGTTTGGTGTTGGTATGAACTGTTGGTACTGTGAACTGTGAACCATCAATGTCTGACTTTTGAATGGTTAAGTCAGTGGGCTAAATGCATGTCTTGCTTGAAGAGCATATTGCAATTGAAACTGATGTAATAATAGTTGCAGTGGATGTCTAGCTACTGAACATGAACTTGGATTTGGATCTAATCTTGATTTGGTAGATGTATGTCATGCAGTACATGTGCGATTCATTTCTGAGTTTTGTTGCAACGGCTCAGTCCTTGTGCCCTGATTGATTGATTACTCCGTCTCAATTGAACCCGAACATTTCTCTAGCACTGCGATTTGCGCGCAACGTCTAATTGGTGCTCTACGTGCGAACCCAATCCCTGTCCATCCGTCCATTTCTTCTTTTTTTCATGGGAATCCACTGGTTGATCGTAGTTTATGCATGTTCAGCCTTATTTTTCTATAGACTAAAGTTTTGGAAGTTCACATCATCATGCATTGCTCGTAGAAGATGAAAACGGATTTTACTTGTCCACTTTCAGTTAGATTTAGATTTGGGAAATTTTCCCCTTAGTTTACATGAGACCACATATCTTGGTTTGAGTCGTATGATCACAATCAAAAAATGATTTGAGTTGTCTTGTAGAAAAATGATGAGTGGTCAGATGCCCCATTTGCACGCCTGATGGGCCAATCTGGGCCCAATTCTGAAGGTTGACTCGTGGCGATGTCCTGGTCGGTTACAAGGGGATAGTTTTATGTTTTCCTTAGTTATTTAAATTCGTTTTGTATACGGATTCTGTTTAGTTTGGAATTCGAGTCCTAGTTGTGTCTGATTGTAGCTCTTTTAAGCAAGGTATAAATGTAGACCCTAGGGCCTTGTAATGAAAATCTATCTATCAATCAATCAAACATAAGTTTTTTTACTCATATTCTAGCATCTACTTTTCGACGACTTCGTCATATTTTCCTTTTTCACTACGAGTTCTTAGGAGTTCGTCGACTTAAGCTCGGCGTATTCTCGAGTTCCGCGTGAATACCTCTTGGCCGTGACATCCGGGCGCATCGCTGTTGTCAGGACCAAAGTATTCGAGTTATCACCTTTGCCGATAGTAAGGTCAAATAGGTTGGCACGCCTTAACGTTTGAATCAGGTATTAGTCCTTTGTGTTTGCGGATCCAGCTTTTGCATCAATAGTTATCTCTCGGGTCCCTGCCACGAACAGGCAGGTGCTGGCGCAGGTGTAGGTGTAGGTGCAGGTGCAGGTGCAGGTGCAGGTGCAGGTGCAGGCACCGGCCGTCGCCAGTGCCACCTCCGGCAGCAGATAGTGAGTATCCCTCTCGTGCGCGCTTTATTTCATGTACATTGGTTTTCCTGACACCTCCCATTGCCCACAGCCACATTCTCTTTTGGTAAGGTCAACACTGTACCGATAAGTCTTCCCTTCCTATGTTGTTCCTATAATTTCAACTCACATGGGACCACTTTTGTTGATGTCATAGTGCTAGCTAAAATGGGACAACTTTTGGATCAACCAAGTGTAGATCTTCTCCATGATCTTCACTCAGATCCATGGCCCTGCAGTGGTTTCTCTATATTGTGGTACTTCTATCCATTCAAATCCCTCGAATTCCATCTTCTCAACAACTGGCACTTCATTAGGCATGCCCTCAGCATCCATGTTAATTGCAGGAGGCATCTCATCCATCGCCACACGACTGCCCACTATCATCATAAATTTTACCAATTGAGATGCCCTTAGCAAGCTACGGAGCTGATCATCTAAAATTAACTTGCCTTGCCAATGCATCCCTTTCACAGCCTAGAAATATGTCTGCTGGTTGTTGTCCCATGTAAAGTGTGAAGCAATATCCCTTTCTAGATTAATGATTGAATACTTTTCTGAATCAACAACCCAGCCTACATCTCTGCCCCTATTGTAGATTTTTTTACCCTGTATAGTACTAAAGTATGAGTTGACAGTGACCTCTACTCTACAAGCATTCTTTGGATCAATCCTCTAATATGCAGCTCAAAAAAACATGGAACAAAGAAAAAAGTTCCAATTCACAAAAATATGGGAAAAATAGATACAAATTGGAAGAATAGAGTGTCAAAGGAGACTACTCTTCTAGAATTTCAGTAGCGCTCATCTTGTCTCAAATCAACAATCCCTTGTCACATCACTACAAAATCCCCAAAACCTAGGGTTTAGATCATGGAAGAATAGCACAAGAAGAATACAGAGAAGGGAGAAGGGCGCACCATGGAGGAACAGCATGAGAGTTGCCGCCGCTGCCGTCGTCGCCGAGGGAAGAGGAGTGTCACCGCCGGCGAGAGGAGCGCCGCAGGAGGTCTCGAGCTCGCGGCCAGGCGGTTCGTGCGAATATTTTTGCGTGCGTGCGCGTACTGGACTCGAAGGCTTCCTTTTGCGTGCGTGGGCCTAGAAGCCAGGAAGCCTTCGTGTTTGCCTTTGTTGGATCCATTTTTTATTATGTTTTACCTCTTCAACTAATGTCGTTAATGGCAGTGGTAGAAACCCGCTGAAGTGAAACCTTTCAATGTTAGTTTTCAACAACTCAATCTTCCAGTGGTATTTTTCTAAAGATGCAATCTTTTAATGGTAGTGAGCTAATTTTCTCCCCTCTGCAAATGGTTGTTATCTAAAAATAAAATAAAAATCTCTGCTAATGGAGGAGTTAGATGTGGTGTTCGTTGGGCACATTGTTTTTGATTTAGACTCACACTAATTCCTGTTTATGCAGAGAGCAAGCGACGCCGGTTGGCTGGGCAGTGGTAGACCATTGTTTCTGTTGTCCACGAATGCAAAGTACACTATGAGCAAATCAAGGACAGCTACATTGATAGGCTTGTCTGCTCCAATGTTTTCTCCGCTGGTGAGTGCATCGGCTGAAGGCGTCTATGCCAAGTTTGAGGTGTTCTTACTGCACCGGGATGGCCAGCCACATGATATGGCTGCATGCAGGGGAGCATCTTATGCACCTTTTGACCTTCATCTGTTCCAAGATGGCTCTCGTGAATCCGTGATGCACAAAATTTTATAGACTAATCTCGAGGAAAAGTATGTTACAGATGGACATTTCACCTTTACATGTGTTGTCATGGTTGTTTGTGACACATCTATTCATGTGCCAGCTTCAGAAATGGGAAAACATTTTGGCTCACTATTCGATAGTTCGGATGGGACAGATGTCTCATTCATCATTGGAACCGAGATAGTCCATGCACAACGAGCGGTGCTTGCTGCCCGTTCGCCAGTTTTCAAAGCCCAGCTCTTTGGCCATATGGCTGAGTCCACAATATCGTCCATCCCCCTATGTGACATTACCCCTTCAACATTCAGAGCCATACTTTGGTTTGTTTACACAGATGCCTTCCCAGAAGCTGACATGCTTGGGGGCTCTCCTTCTGAGATGGTGTAGCATCTGCTAGCTACAGCTAATCGGTACGCATTGTGCTGGCTTAAGCTTATGTGTGCGCAGAAATTGTGGGAAGGGGCGTGTGTAAACACGGTTGCTGGAATCTTACATTGTGCTAAAATGTACAGCTGCCTGGAGTTGAAGAACAAGTGCATTGACTTCTTTGCATTAGAGGATAATTTCAAGAAGGCTGTGTTGACCAAGGGTTTTATCAAATTGGTCACGAGTTCTCTTCAATTATTGATGACGTACGATATAGGATTGGGGTATGATTACCTACGACAGAGGAAGGTTTTATCACAGATCAGATTCAGGTGAGGTGTATGTTGTCACATGGATCCGGTCCAAAGTTATGGAGGACATGGTTCAGATCTGGTGTGAAGCTATGGAGATTATGAACACTAAGTAGCCTAGTTTTGTTCATGTTTCTTTATCATCTTAGGTCTTGTTTTGTCCTGAATCTGGTTATGCTTGAAGTTTTTAAGCTGTTCAGGCTTTGTCCTAAATCTTTTGTTTTTTTGGGAGCACTTAACAATGTATTCACATCAGTAATGTCTGGTATTTTCAAGCCTGATGTGCGTATTTAATCGTTTCACACAATTACACCCTATTTGTTTGGTAAGATGGTTGCAGGACGCAGAGCTAGTCCGTTTTGGCTGGCACACAGCTGGTTCGTTTTGGCTGGTGAGGAGCTGGTCCGTTTTGGCTTTGTATATAGCTACTGGAAGTTCAGTTAACCGAATGTTGCTTTTATTACTATGTTGACTTATTCAGAAATGTGGTTATTTTAACTCTATGTTGACTTTAAGGCTGATGTGTTGATTTCATAGATATGTTGACGTTAATACAGTCGTGTAGATTTTAGGAATATGTTGTTCTATATGAAAAATGTAGCTTTTTTATGAGATGTTTCGCTATATAAACGAATGTTGCTTTTAAATCTACGTTGACATTAATACATAGATCTATGTTGCTTTTAGATCTATGTTTCCAGATCTATGTTTTTAACATCCATAGCAAGTGTTGGTTGGGTTTGGCAACAAAAGCCAAATGAATATGATAAATGCAACAAAACTAACTGACTCGTCGCAACAAAATGAATCGTACATGTAGGTTTCGGAGTAAATTTTTACTATACCACTGACTGTTGACTTTAATAAATATGAATAATAAAAGAATCTAGACTTTATTTTGTTGCAGTTATTGTCAATACATTTTTTATTGTGATTGCCTACACAGGTTGAATACTTTCTCCATTAGTAATGATATTATTTGTCTGATTTGTAGTTTTAGTTGTAACTATCGGAAACTTCTAAACTCAACATACATATCTTAGGACTTGGGTCACATTGGAGGGTGGGATCATACATAGGGCACAAGTGCCGTGGGTGGTATGGCTTGAGAGAGACTAATATATTAACCAAGTTCATTCTGAAGCTTACAACTCCAAAACATGCCTCATCGTGAGGATGGCAGAGTTGGAGAAAACTTAAATTTGCATGTTGCTTAGTTATGTTACATTGTACGAAGAATTGAAACTGTCTCAACGTATGAGTACGAGGCTATTGCCTATTCGGTAGTTCAAAAAAATCAATGTGGTTGCGCCTAAATGATCCTATGTAATCTGAGTATGTAAACCGTCGCGTCAGTTCAGCGGTTGCGAAACAATATAAGCGCATAGAAACAGTCCGCGGCTTCATATTTTCTTCGGAACCCTCGATGCAAACTAAGTCGGCGCTATTGCTGACTATATTCCACCATGAGTGATTCGGGAGAGCCTTCGAGTAAGCGTTTCAGGGAGGACGATGCTGGCAATGATTCTTTGATCTGCTGCTTGGCCACCAACGCCAAGCAGGAGAATTCACCGGTGCATCCTATGGGGCACGGAAGCAGATTCGAGGAGTTGTCCCAAGATGCCACAAAGGAGAAGAAAACGATCGTGGAGCACAGCGTTGTATGGAAAAACTTGCCTTTGGAGATGTCTGGTGTTGTCTTGGATCACGGTGATCCCATCAGCGTGATTCACTTCCGTTTGGTTTGTAAGGACTGGGCGAAGGACGACAAGATCAATAATCGCAATCGCCATCCATTGGGGACTCCGGCCGTCTAGTCTGTGCTCGGAAAGAGTTGACGTAGACAATGAAGACGAGCATGGTCGTTTCGGCCTTCACGACATTGGTTGCACGGAAAGAGACGTAGAGAATGAAGATGAGCATCGTGGTTTCGGCCTTCACGAGTAGTCAACAAATCTTACTACGGTGGTTGCGACGAGTTGAAGAATCGGGCTTGGGTAGGCGGCAAAGACGACTGTTTGGTCACCACGGACTTAAGGTGCAATCTTGAACTTCTCAACCTGATTACTGGTAGTCGAAAACTTGAGAATAATTATAAAATACTGATGAACTTCACATACGCTCTACCTTTGCATACCACTTTCCACAAAGTAAACGCAAAGTATAGGATGAGAATCAGTTAACGGTATAAATTACAAATTGACCATTCCCAAACATGTATTTATGGTTGATGAAGCCACTTATTACACTAGCAAACTAGCAGTGGTGTGTTGTACTACGTTTCCGGTTTCCCCCTTTGTTACCATTTCAAGTCATGACAGTATCTCAAGAGATGTAGGTTTGAGTGAACTGTAAATTGTTGGTTCATGTGTCTGGGTTAAATACAAGATACGTTGGGTGTGACTCAATATGTCTTTGAAACAGATTCCATATCAATTATTGCTACACGTGAGTTGTTCTAACTTGTATGTGCCCAGGTCCTATGGGTGTGTTTGGTTTGCTGGCTTAGTTGTATTGGCTAGAATTGTAACCTGGCTAGGCTAAACCTAGTTACAGCAAGCCAACATGAGACTGTTTAGTTGTTTGTACTGTTCAACCCTGGCTAGCCCCATATTGTGTTTGGTTGTCTGGTTTATTTTGATATCGTCAGCTCTCCTTTAAAATGGTAAGTTTACCCTTTAAGGAATTTTTTTGAACAAGTGATGGGCATCAAATCCCCGTGTTCTAACTTTGTTAGCCTAACCACCTGAATGAAGACGTCAGTCAAAATGCAAGCGGCACGGGCCTATCCGCAAGCCTGCTAGGCCCGCCTCGCAAAATAGGCCCGCTGGACACCCACCGGCGACTTGTTTTTTGTTGTGGGCTGGGGTAGTGGGCCTGCTATCGTATGTGGGCTTTGCGGGCAGCCAGCAAATTCCAGCAAATCCTGCAACTGACCCCTCCGTACACGAACCTGCTCCCATCGGCGTTGCCACTCCACACAATGGCAGCTCCACCCGTGCCCATGGCTTAGGTCCCTGCTGTTGCATCGATGTCGGTGCCAGCGAGGCCCATCGATGCCCTTGCGACCGCGTCAGCCAAGAAGAACCCACCGTCTTTGCCAAAGCCGGTGCCGGAGAAGCCCGCCGATGCCCCCGCCACCGCATCAACCAAGAAGAAGCCGTCGTCTTCCTCCTCCCAGGACAAGAAGAGGAAGGGATAGGGCCCATAATTGCAACAAGGGGAAGGGAAACCGGATAATGTTTTAGTTGCCACTATAATTGCAAATGGCCGTGTTACTTCAAAAGTTCAAATGGAATCCTCTCTTGTGTAGTCATAACTGAAAATTGAGTTGAGATTTTGGTCATTTCCATCCATTTCTTTGGATGCCAGGCATGCTGTTTGGGGCTTCTCTATTTATAGAAGTAATATCTTCGCAGCCTTCAAATATGCAAAGCCACTAGCTAGTGTTAACCTGAAAAGGCTTTATGTTTATTTGTTGTTGACAATCGCTTCGACATTGCTATTAGATCATCACTCCAGATATTAATGGAAAGTTAGTTTGCCAAAAATTCTAGCTGTCAGTAATTGGTTTCATGTCAGGCCATCAGAGTAAATTTCCCAGATCAATGGTGCTTAGCTGATCTCCACAAGGTCTCATAGAGAAAGATTATCTAGTTGTCATTGAGAAAGATTGGATTGAATATTTATCTCTTGATCTTTCTTTTTTCTGTTCATCACACTCTCAGACTCTTGTCCTGAGTCCTCACTGAACTTTTCCTATAGAGCCTAATTGATTCAATGTCACATTTGCTAGATTGACCATGTATTTCATATGTAGCCTGAGTTATGTTGGTAAATTTGTTCGATCTAGTTGTCTCAGTAATTGGTTTCATGTCAGGCCATCAGAGTAATGTTTCATATAAGCATACAAATTTTACATTAGCTTCTATATGAGGTAATATGAGACGGCGTTTTAGAGTACCATAGCAGAACTCAATCCTGAAACGTGTGAAGCACTGTGTTACATTACAGTGCAGAGCTAGTGACTGAGTTCCCAGATCACTGGTGCTTGGCTGATCTCCACAAGTTCTTGTTATGTTACAGGTAGCATGTTTAATTGATCTTAGTAATCTACTGATATGGCTGTTCAATCAACAGTATTTTGATGTTATTTATCTTTTTCAAACAAACAACTGGGTATGCCTAATTGATCATACTACGTTCAACGTGTATTAAGTTTTTCCCTGCTGTACTACAGGCCAGCAAGTCAAATGTTCCATCACAGTTTGAATTAAGTTGCCTGCACAAGCTATTTGTATTTGGGTATGTTTCAGTACCATTTTCCTAGTGGCGGTTATCTCTATGTGTCTTTTGTTGAGAGTTGAAGATATGTGGTTTCAGGAAAGCAAGATGGATGGTAGATTTTTGGACGATATGACGCTTGGAAGTGGACTTGGCGTCCATTCCTAACCAAGTGCCTCGGCAGTAGATTTCTGTGTTGTATTTGGTTACCCTAGCGTACTCTGTATGGTTCATTTTCTTTATAAAAGCAGAGTTATTTTCCTTTAAAAAATAATTGATTAAATGAACTTGGAAAAGGCAACTGTTCAAATTTTGCATTCTGACAAAACTTGTGCAATGCAGAATTTATGGAGTGCATGAAGAAGCGAAGGACAAAGCTTTTGAGTTGGAGTTGAGCTAGATCTGCGATGAATCGAAGTATGAATTTTATTTTACCTATTTTTTGCTCACTTGTCATAATGGTTCCAAATGAACTGGTTCCAAATGATCTTCGATGTAAAATGTAAAATTTCATAGATGTACTTAATGAAACATGGTTCCGTTCGTAGGTTCATGGAAGTTTGAATCTAGATAGGAGATATTAGGGCGATGTTGTTTACATTCTGCTATTTTCCTTTGTACCAGTAATCTGTCTCATCAAAAATAAAGTCCTTCTGGGTCCAGCTAGGCTTTGCAGGCTTGACTACTAGCCTAGTGGGCTCTTGTTGGCTTGCAGGCTGTAGGTAGCAGACGCCTGCAAAGCCCACAAATCATTGGTGTGGCCAGCAGCGGCAGCGTGCGGACCTCAATAGAGCAGCCCGCTTGCATCGTGAGACGTCAGGGCACCAAACTCAGGTGATGGGCATCAAATTCAAGTGCCCACATGAACAAGAAGACGCCGGGGCCAGCAGCACGATCAAACCCAAATTCCACAGCATGATTTTCAATTTAGGAGCAGTTCTGTCGATGAAATTAGACACGCACACACTAGGAACGTTAGGCGAGTCGGACGAGCGGTTGCACTATGGCTACAGCCATGTCGGGGAAACCCTTGTGCAGGAGGGCGCCATGGCCGATGGCGTCATCTGCTCGAATCGCGCACGACAGCAGCAGGGAATCTTCCAGGCCTGAGGCGGAGCACGGCAGTAGCACACAGCAGCTGTGGCTAGCTCATGCTTGCATGTCAGCCGTGTTTGGATCATCCTTCGTTGTTTGGCTCCTTCGCATGGGGCTCGTAGTGCCAAAGGGAATGACATGGAGGTCGCTGTCAAATCTGCAAGCCAGCCACGTTCGGCTCGTCCTCCATTGTTTGGCTCCTCTGCACGGGGCCACCGACGCCGAAGGGGACGATGTCGAAGGGGATCCGCTTGCACGGCGCCGAATGCCACAAGGATGGGGTGCGAACACAATGATCATGGGGCCAGAGGGAGTGAAGACGGACGAGATTGGGAGGATGGGAAGTGAAGGAACTCGCATCAGAAGAGGTGAGGGGAACAAGCTAAGGGGTTGCCTCGAGCCTGGCCTGGATTAAATCACCGATTTGTTTATTCTTCTAGAACAGCCAGCCCAACCAGGCTCTAGCCCCTTTTACTGGCAACCAAATAAACTAAAATTGACTCTAGAAATCCAAGGCCAGGGTTAATCACCCAACCAAACACACTCTATGAGTCCATACCAGACACGGAGGTTGTAAATGCAGTTTGTGAAATAAAAAAAGGGAATGGAAAAAACTCTTTACTATATCCCATAGTTAGAGCCTTAGAGGGAGGTGGGCCAAACTTTAAGGATTAAATTTGGCACTTTATATTAGGTACATATAAATTCATTACATAGTTTTTTTTATCTCTTCATTTTCATCGGTTTTGATAAGTAGAAATAGAGGCCAAGTTTTAAAAAGCCTAATTTCCCCGTTCTCAGGGAACAACGTCACAATCCCTTCTTGGTTTAACAATTATCACTCCTATTTATCTAACCGGGATTGAGCCCTACATACATGCATTGTCCTGGTTCCAATGCCTGGTTTTTGGAATAGGATGGAGAGGCCTGTTCTATAGTACTGTTCCCACCCCAACAACATGGCTGAAAATTCCATATCATTGAAATCTGTCTACTCAAAACTTAGGCCTTGTTTGGATGTTGTCAGATTCACTTCAATCCATGTGTGTTGGTGTGGAATGCGGTGGAATTTAGTTCAAATTCTACGCCAATCCACCTCAACACATGTGGATTGATGTGAATCCGACTACATCCAAACAAGGTCTTAGGTGTTGTTTGACACAACTCAACTTTACTAGTAAAGTTATTTTCTTTTAGAAAATAGTTTCATGAACGACTTTAATTTCTAGATGAAGCTGAGCTGTTTTGAAAAAATGTTTGGTAAAATAGTTTCACCAACTCCTTCTTGCATTGATGAGAGAGAGAAATGAGGGAGATAGCTACAATAAGCTACTTTTTTCAGTTTTATCCCAGCTCATATCTTTGTGAGACAAGAAGAAGAAAAACAACTTTACCCATGAAGCTGTTTTAAAATAAGTCTTTGACAAAAAAAACAGCTCTGTACCAAATAGGCCCTTAGTGTTTTAAAAGCATGTGGCACATTGAGTGTTGGATGACCTTAAAACACTGAAATATGGTCAACTGATAAAATTGAGTGCTTCTATCTTCTCAAACGCTCCATTTTCATAAGCACATACTCCATATTTTATTAACAGAATAAGTTATATACAGAACAAATTTTACAAGACCATATATACACTCACAAAGAAAACAAAATAACCAGATAATCTCTATGAAGCCAAATCGAAAGATCTCTAAAGTGGATTAAAAATGTGATACATAGAATACTACAGACAAATGTTCCAGATTATATTCTATGGATTCCAATTTCGAAGATTTCAAACAGGGCCAAAGAAGCCAAACATACATACAAACAAATTACCAAATGAGCATGCCTCACTAATTCACAATCAATTTGCACTAATTCAACACATCAAACACGAATAAGAAAATACTATGCCATAATAAGGTGTAAATTCTTTGGAATGAAGTTGTAAATGTAATCCGAAATTGAGTACGGCTTGAATCACAGAGGAATAGAATTGTGTGAATACCAAAACAGGGGCCATTAAATACAGATTTAATGAGGCGCAGTTCCCAAAATCCAAATAGTAACCGGTGACAAGTGGAGGCTACATGCATGTAAGCGGAACAACTGAATAGAATACCAGATCAATAGACGAGATGAGAAGAATCCCAGATCGAATAACCACCAAATCGAGTGCTTGCATACATAGAAACACTCGATCGCCAGATAGTTTTTTTGGAAATAAAAAAATGGAGTCTGCGGAAAAAGGGGTTGGGGGGGCGGGGGGAATTACAGTCTTATTCATGTTATGAATAGACGTTCTCGGCTGTATTAGGAAACAATGATTCCTTCACATCACTGAGAAAAGGCACGCTAAAAGCCCTAGTTTGGTTTTGGATAATTGATGAAACCCTAAGTACTAACCTCTATACTAAGGTGTGTAGACTTAATGAGGTTGGTACATGTACATGCAAAGTGATGGAGCAAGTGATGATCATGGTGATGATGGTGATGACCACAAGATGATCAAGTGCTCAACTCGGAAAAGAAGAAAGAGAAAAATAAAACCCTATGGAGATCAAGGCAAAGGTATTGCTTAGGGTTTTGGTTTTGGTGATCAAGACACCATAGAGGGTGTGATCACATTTAGGATAGATAGCCGTACTACAAAGAGGGGAACTCTTTGGCTAAGCGGTTATCAAGTGCCACTAGGTGTCATTGTTCTTATGCATGCATTTAGAACCTAGTGAGCTAACTTAACTCCTTCGAAGAAAATGTTTGTGAAAATGCTAACACACGTGCACATGTTGGTTTACACATTGTGATTCGGCGCTTTTGAGAAAATGAAGTGCATATTTTCTATTGCGCCGGTGGGAAATTTGGAGAAGTCGCGGGAGTGTTTCTCACTGAGGAACACTCACCGGACGCTGACTCAGAAGCACCGGACGCTGTTCCTATGCGTCCGGTGAGCAGGCAGCCTGACTCGGTTAGGGTTAGGCACCGGACGATAGGCACCGGACGCAGCTTGGAGCGTCCGGTGGTGTGCGTCCGCTGTGAGGAGGTTTTGTAAACCTCTCTGCGCATGAGTCCGGTGAGCACCAAACGCTAAGTGTGCGTCCGGTGCCAACCTGCTCAGCGTCCGGTGCTCTGCAGGTTACCATTAGACTCTGACACGCGGCTGACGATTGAAGCACCGGACGCTGGTGTTGAGCGTCCGGTGCCTCTTTAAGAGCGTCCGGTGACCCCGTTTTTTGCACAGTGAAAGACCCAACGGCTCTTTTTGTTTGAGGGGCTATAAATACGTGTTTGGCCGGCTTGGGGCTCACCCTCCTGGCATTCTAACATACTAGTCATCCTTGTGAGCCTAAGCAAACACCTCCCACTCATCTCCTTCATAGATTATACATCTTTGTGAGATTGGGAGTGATTCCAAGTGCATTTGCTTGAGTGATTGCATCTAGTGGCACTTGGGGATCGTTCTAGCTGTGGTTTTCTTGTTACTCTTGGTGGTTGCCATCACCTAGACGGCTTGGAGCAGCGGAGGAGGATTGGCACGAGTTGGTGATTGTTCGTGGCCATCTCCCGGTGATTGTGAGGGGTCTTGTACCTTCCCCGACAGAGAGCCGAAAGGTAACTCTAGTGGATTGCTCGTGTCATTGAGTTACCTCACTTGTTGGTGGGTTCTTGTGGTGTCCTAGTGAGGACGAGGTTCGTGCTACACCTCTTAGCCACCAAACCACCAAGTGTTGGTCGACACAACGGGGACGTAGCGTGACGGCAAGCACGTGAACCTCGGGAGAAAAATTGTGTGTCTCCATTGTGATTGTCCATTGGATTTCTCACGGTGATTGGAATTCATATTATTGATTGGTTCATCCCCTCTACGTGGTGGTATAAAGGTCAAACCATCTCTCTTACTTCCTTGCAAACTAGAGTAGCTTACTTAGGTAGCTCTCTAGTGTAAGTAGAGACATAGCTCTTGTGTGCCTAGTGATCATATCAAATAGCATTGTTGGATAGGTGGCTTGCAAACACCTCTTTAGAGCTAGAGCAAAAAGCTTCGCCTTGTTATTTACTAACCTTTTGCTCTAGTGATTTTGTAGAGTTTTAAATAGGCTATTCACCCCCCTCTAGCCATATTAGGACCTTTCAAGTGGTATCAGAGCCGTGGTCACCGTTTGTGAAGGCTTAACAACCTCGGTGCTCAAATTATGGCTCAAATAGTGTTCAACCATGTTGGGGGCAAACCACCGTTCTTTGATGGCACAAGTTCTTTTGACTATTGGAAAAGAAAGATGAAAATGTACCTTGGATCAATAAATGATAGATTGTGGGAAGTCACGGAGAATGATTTTGTGATCCTTGACCCCGCTAACCCCACCGACAATGAGAGAGCAAACAAGCAATGCAATACAATGGCTCTCAACACAATCTATAATGGCATTGATTCAAAGGTATTTGAACAAGTCAAAGATCTTGAAAGAGCAAGTGAAGTGTGGACAAGGCTAGAAGAAACATATGAGGGCACTACAACGGTAAAAAGTGCCAAATTGTATATGCTCAAGGACAAGCTATCAAACTTCAAGATGAAGGATGATGAGTCTATACCGGAGATGTTCTATAGGCTCCAAGTCATCATCAATGATCTCAAGGGCCTTGGTGAGAAAGTGAAGGATGAGGACTTCATTCACAAGTTCTTGATGTGCTTGCCCAAGAGGTTCAAGACATTGAGAACAATCATCTTTCGAGGTGGATTGACCGGTGTATCTCCCAATGAGATACTTGGAGATGTCATGACTGAAGATCAATACAATGACAATGATGATGATGAGGTCATGAAGAAGGATGATGATGACAAGAAGAAGAAGAGTGTAGCATTCAAAGCTAGCTCTTCATCCAAGAGCAAGAACAAGGGCAAGGTCAAGAAAGAAGAATCAAGTGATGAGGAGTGCTCCAATGATGATAGTGATGATGAAGCACTAGCACTCTTTGTCCGCAAGTTTGGCAGAATGATGAAGAAGAAGGGCTACCATACAAGAAAGAGAAGGGACAACTCCAAGAACAAGGAGTATGTGAGGCTATGATACAAGTGCAAGAGCCCCGATCATATTGTGGCGGATTGTCCATACAATAGTGATCATGATGAGCATGAGAAGAAGAACAAGAAGGAGAAGAAAGAAAAGAAAGAGAAGAAGATGGTCTTCAAGAAAAAGAAGAAGGGTGGATCCTATGTTGTGACATGGGATAGTGATGCTTCTTCGGATGATGATTCTAGTGATGATGACAAGGCATCCAAGAAGAAGGCGCTTGCAAGCATTACTATCAACAAGCCATCACTCTTCGACACTCCTTCATGCTTCATGGCCAAGGGTCACAAGGTACAATATGATGAGAGTGAAAGTGAAAGTGAACATGAACATGATAGTGATAGTGATGATGAAAATGAATTCACTAATGAACAACTCATGGACATGTTGGAACAAGACGATTCTCTCATTCAATCTAAAAACAAGAAGTGCAAAGAATTGGCCAAGAAGTTAAAAGCTCTTGAGCAATCCTTTGATGAGCTCAATGCTACTCATGAGAGGCTAGTGGAAGCCCATGAGAAGCTTGGCAAAGCTCACACCAAGCTTGAGAAAGCTCACTCCTTGTTATTAGAAGAGAACAAGAAAAAGGTTGTTGTATCATGTGATGTGGGCACAACATGTGACTTAATTAAAGAATCACCCAACCCACCTATTATTGTTGCCACTAACTCTTCTTGTAGGTCTTCATCCACCACCACGAACTCTACCTCCACCTCTAGTGTTAGTGTCACTTGTGATACCTTACTAAAGGTTGAAAATGAGACTCTCAAGAGAGAGGTGGATGAGCTCACTCACGCCCTAGGCAAGGCCTATGGTGGTGAGGCCCGCTTGCTAAAGTGCTTGGGTAGCCAAAGGTTTTCTCTCAACAAAGAGGGATTAGGCTATACCCCCAAGAAGGGCAAGAAAGCCTTTGCAACTCACAAGCCTAGCTTTGTGAAGAGCAATGGTCGGTATTGCAACAAATGCAAGCAAGTTGGGCACCTAGAGCTTAATTGCAACAAAATGAACAAGAACAAGAAAAATGCTAATGTACCTTACATTCCTTTTGATTCTTGTTATGTGCTTACCAAGGGTGAGAAGGGTGTGCATGCTAATTTTGTTGGTACACCAATTGTGGGTCCAAAGAAGAAGGCCATTTGGGTACCAAAAAGCTTAGTCACTAACCTCCAAGGACCCAAACAAGTATGGGTACCTAAGAAATTTGTTTTGTAGGTAAACTATAAAGCCGGAGGAAGGCATTGGGTGCTTGATAGTGGGTGCACACAACACATGACCGGTGATTCAAGAATGTTCAATTCAATCAATCCAAATGATGATCATGGTGTTGATAGTATCACATTTGGTGACAATGGCAAAGGCAAGGTCAAAGGGCTTGATAAAATTGCTATATCCAATGACTTGAGCATTTCCAATGTGCTACTAGTAGAGAGCTTGAACTTCAACTTGCTATCCGTAGCTCAACTTTGTGATCTTGGTTTTAAATGCATATTTGGAGTTGATGATGTAGAGATCATAAGTGTAGATGGCTCAAATTTGATATTCAAAGGCTTTAGATATGAGAATCTATACTTGGTTGATTTCAATGCTAGTGAAGCTCAATTATCAACATGCTTGCTCACTAAATCTAGCATGGGTTGGTTATGGCATAGAAGGCTTCGTCATATTGGAATGAAACAATTAAACAAGTTAGTCAAGCATGATCTTGTTAGAGGCTTGAAAGATGTCACTTTTGAGAAAGACAAGCTTTGTAGTGCATGTCAAGCCGGAAAGCAAGTTGGCAACACTCATCCAAAGAAGAGCATCATGAGTACATGCAAGGCATTTGAGTTGTTGCACATGGACTTATTTGGACCAACAACATACACAAGTATTGGTGGAAACAAATATGGATTTTTGATAGTGGATGATTTCACAAGATATACATGGGTATTCTTTCTTAGTGACAAGAGTGATGCTTTTGCAACTTTCAAATCATTTGTCAAGAGAATACACAATGAGTTTGAAACAACCATCAAGAAAGTGAGAAGTGACAATGGAAGTGAATTCCAGAATACAAGAGTTGATGAGCTTTGTGATGATTTTAGCATTAGGCATCAATTCTCGGCCAAGTACACTCCATAGTCAAATGGTCTTGTTGAGAGGAAGAATAGAACCTTGATTGACATGGCAAGATCAATGTTGAGTGAGTACAATGTGAGTCATTCCTTTTGGGCCGAAGCAATCAACACGACTTGCTACTATAGCAACCGACTCTATTGTCACCCAATGATGGAGAAGACTCCATATGAGCTCTTGAATGGAAGAAAGCTCAACATTGCATACTTTTGGGTTTTTGGTTGCAAATGCTATATATTAAAGAAAGGCACTAGATTGAGCAAATTTGAAAAGAAATGTGATGAAGGATTCTTGCTTGGTTACTCAACTACTAGCAAAGCTTATAGAGTTTGGAATTTGGCTAGTGGTACTCTTGAGGAGGTGCATGATGTTGAGTTTGATGAAACTAATGGCTCTCAAGAGGAAGAAGAAAATCTAGATGATGTGAGAGGCACTCAATTGGCCGAGGCAATGAAGAATATGGACATTGGTGATTTAAGGCCTAGAGAGGTGATTGATGTTGAAGACGACAAAGATCAAGTGCTTCCTACCTCTAATGTGCAAGCTAGTGGTTCTCATGATCAAAATCAAGCTAGTACAAGTGGTACTCAAGTGCAAGATCAACAAGCTAGTACATCATCTCATGATCAACCAAGTGCAAGCAATCAAGTGCAAATACTCCAACCAACAAACATTGCAAGAGATCATCCATTGGATCATATCATTGGTGTTATTCAAAGAGGAGTGCAAACTAGATCAAGATTAGCATCATTTTGTGAGCATTTCTCCTTTGTGTCTCACACTGAGCCAAAGAAGATTGATGAAGCATTGAGAGATGTTGTTTGGGTCAATGCTATGCATGAAGAGCTTAACAATTTCAAGAGAAATCAAGTATGGGAATTAGTTGAGAGGCCTAGTGATCACAATGTCATTGGTACTAGATGGGTCTTTCGCAACAAACAAGATCAAGATGGGATAGTTGTAAGAAACAAAGCAAGATTGGTAGCACAAGGCTATACTCAAGTTGAAGGTCTTGACTTTGGTGAAACATATGCCCCGATTGCAAGATTGGAAGCAATTAGGATCTTGTTGGCCTATGCTTGTGCTCATAACATCAAGCTCTACCAAATGGATGTGAAGAGTGCATTTCTCAATGGCTATATCAATGAAGAAGTCTATGTTGAGCAACCTCCCGGTTTTGAAGATGACAAGAAACCCAACCATGTTTACAAGCTAAGAAAGGCATTGTATGGTTTGAAGCAAGCACCAAGAGCATGGTATGAGAGATTGAGAGATTTCTTACTCTCTAAAGGTTTCAAGATGGGCAAGGTTGACACCACTCTCTTCACCAAGAAGATTGGCAAAGACTTGTTTGTGTTGCAAATCTATGTTGATGATATCATATTTGGATCAACCAATCAAGAATTTTGTGAGGAGTTTGGAAACATGATGGCTAATGAATTTGAGATGTCAATGATTGGAGAGCTTAGTTACTTCCTTGGTCTTCAAATCAAGCAATTGAAGAATGGTACATTTGTGAGTCAATGCAAGTACATAAAAGACATGCTCAAGAAGTTTGGTATGGATGATGCAAAATCAATTAGCACTCCAATGGGAACAAATGGAAGCCTAGATAGTGATACAAGTGGAAATATGGTGGATCAAAAGTTATATCGGTCTATGATTGGAAGCCTACTCTATGTGACCGCATCAAGACCGGATGTCATGTTTAGTGTATGTATGTGTGCAAGATTCCAAGCCTCACCAAGAGAAAGTCATTTGAAAGCAACAAAGAAATATTGAGGTACTTGAAGCATACACAAAATGTTGGTTTGTGGTATCCCAAAGGTGCAAAGTTTGAACTTGTTGGATATTCCGATTCGGACTATGCGGGATGCAAAGTTGAGAGAAGAAGCACATCGGGCACATGTCAACTATTGGGTAGATCACTTGTCTCATGGTCATCCAAGAAGCAAAATAGTGTTGCACTATCAACCGCCGAAGCAGAGTACATTGCGGCCGGTAGTTGTTGTGCACAAATCCTATGGATGAAGGAAACATTGAAGGACTTTGGAATCAACTTCAAACAAGTGCCATTGCTATGTGACAATGAAATTGCCGTAAAGCTCACCAACAATCCGGTTCAACACTCAAGAACAAAGCACATAGATGTCCGCCATCATTGCATAAGAGATCACCAACAAAAAGGGGACATTTGCATTGAGAGTATAGGCACCGATGATCAACTTGCCGATATATTCACCAAGCCACTTGATGAGAAAAGGTTTTGCAAGCTAAGGAATGAATTGAACGTACTTGACTTCTCAAATATGTGTTGATGCACCCCCACTATATGACATGCCTCTCCTTCGAGCAAAACAAGGTAAAATTGTTTGTCATGTCATTCATCCTATGCTAAGGACTTATTTAGTGCATATAGTCATTCCTCCCATGTCTTAGGCTCATTCATAAAAATCAAATGAATTTGATGCTCATATGTGTAACATCCCTGATGTTACGAATACTAAAAACGGATCATGTCATCATAAGCATTGCAAAGCATATTTGTTAAGCACATTATTATGCATCAACTTAAAACAAGTTTATTTTGATTGCTTGTGCTTAGGGAAGTAGAGTGTGCTTATGTTGTGTGTTGATGCTTGTTAAAACCCTAGGGTGGAAGTTTTTCGAAAAGCTAAGGGGGAAAACCCTGATTTCTGGACCCTAGATTTGCCCCCTTTTGCACAACTTAAAAACTAAGCAAAATTTGAGGTTGAGTTCAAACGCAAAATTGTAGATCTTGTCAAGATGTACAACTTTGGTGTTTTAAGTTTTTGAAGTTTCAATACAAAATTCAAAGTAATTTTGAAAATACAGATTTCCAGAAAGTGTCCCCTTTTCCAATTTAAACCTCCAATTCAAAATCTATTTGGAATGTTTAAAAGTGGTCAACATGAAAGTTGTAGAGCACAAAAAGTTGAACAACTTTCATGTTGGGAGTTTTTCAAGTTATTATGAAAAATCAAAAGTAATTTTAGAAATCCTGATTTGTCCCCAATTCAAAAATTTGAATTTCTTTGAATTGGATTTGATTTTGCAAACTGTTTTGGCTAAATCACTGGTTTCCATTCAGAATCAGCTTGGGACACTTAAATATATTTTGCAGCTTATAAAATTGTGCACAACTTTTGTTTTGGTTGAATTTTGTGCTCAGTTCAAATTTTGGGCGAATTTTACAAAACTACAAACTGATTGGATGAGGCTTGCTACAGTGTTCGGCAGGGGGGGGGTTTGCTCTGCCGCCGGGGCCACGCAGCTGCTTGCTGCTGTGCTTCGCGCGGACGTCCTCATCCGCATCGCAGGCGCCGTCGCGTCGATAAAGCCTCGGGTGGCCGGGACATTTCTTTTCTTTTCCTTGAACCTCATCGCCGACGAGCTCCCTGCGCCTCTCAAATTCGCCGCAAGCACGTCCTCTTCATCTTCCCGGAGTGCAGCATCCACTTCGCCCGCGACCTAGCTACCTCTTCGACCCTTCGCCGCACGCTTTAACCCCCTAGCGCCACCAGCCGAGCCGTCGTCCCCAACTCCGGCCAGGACTGCCGTCGAGGAACTCTTCACGTGAACACGCTGCTCCAGTCGGTACCACACCTTGCAAGCGGTCGCTTCGAAATCTCCTCGTTTCCTCGATACTCATGCGCTCGCTTTTTCTCCTTGGACGTGAGCAGGACCACCGGGACGACCTCGCCGGAGCCGGAGCACCCGCCCGACCGCACGGCCACCGTCGCCAAGCCTCTCTACTGCTTCTCCCACCGTGGTGATGTGAGCACCATGATCCCCACTTCTTCCCGAACCTCCCGGACCTGTTGGTTCACGCTCTACCGAGCCCTCGTGCCCGGTCTTCGGCGACCGACGCGACCGTCCGCCATTCGCGCGGCCGAGGTAGGAAGAGAGCGGTAGAGCGTTCGCGAGCCGTAGCTAGGGAGTCGCAAGGTTGGGGCAGAACTGATGCGCACCCTGGTGTGAGCTTGGACCTCGCCAGCGGCGGCCGGAAGCGCGGCAAGGCCGCCGTGCACGAGGGAGGCGAAACTGACAGGCGGGACCCGCCTGTCAGCGTCCCGCAGCGTGAGGGGAGGGGGCAGCGCGTGCAGTCCGCGCGGGAGAGCGCTCCCGGGCCGACTTGGGCCGTGTCCAAGCGGGCCGTCTGCGCAGCAGTGTTGCTTTTTCTTTTTCCTTTTTAATTGCAAATGCTTGATATTTGAAATTGTGTAGAAAATTGTGTGCTAATCCAAAAATGGTGAAAATTTTTGTATAGGTTCCATAAAATGAGTAGAACACAAGAAAAATAGTGGGTTCTGTTTGCTGGTAGTTTACATGTCTGTAAAAATTTGCTCTTTTAATTAGTAAATAAAACTTCTAGGAATTTTAATAATTTATTTGTATGTCCAAAAATCACCAAAATTGGTGGAGAGCCTCTGAATATTATTCCCTGGCTCCACACAAAATTTGGTGGCATTTGGATAAAGTTTGAATAAAATATTAATAAACCCTTATTTAGTAATTAAATAATAATTCCAAAATAATTAGATAGTGATTAGTTAAATCCTCATAATTAGGGTTGAGTGACTTTGGGATTGTGTGATGACCTGAGGTCATTAACCCTAATGACCTTTGGCATTTAATTATTATTTGGCCTTAATGCTTAATTACTGTCATTAGTGGTTAATTAAGAGTTAATTAAGGTAAATAGGATTAATAATTAGTTAATTCAGAATAATTGGGGATTAAGAGAAGTCTTAATTTACAGATGCAACCTTTTGGGTAAAAATACTAAGTTGATAAACAACTTTAATTATTATTTATTCTGTGTTGCACCAAGAAGGCAAGTTGTACTCGACTTGATTCTTCTTGCATAATTGTCATACGCATATCATGAGCATTCATCATTTTGCGTATAGTGTCCGTGACCGAAGGGGCGCCCGTTGAACCGAACCCCGAGGTCGGTGCTCCGTTCGAGGAAGTCGGATCCGAGACTTGGGAAGTCTCCGAGGGTCCCTCTTTGCCCTGCAACCAAGGCAAGCCCCGGATGCATTAACCCCTCCTTGAATGTTTTAAATCTTTTATCACTTATGAATTGAAAATGCTGCATTAGGTAGTTGAGAATTGGGTTAACCTACTTGCTGCATTTACTACCTTGATATCTGTTATCCTGTCCTTGACACCTGTTTATTTTAAAACTGCGTAGTGATGCTTAGCCCTGCTACTAGATAGGTTTTCAAATAAGAAAGTTTGAAGGGTTGTTGTGGAATACATTTATGATGAATGATGTTTTAATCTGAGACCGGTCGGTGGACTTGCTTTAAGAATGGAGTCTTAAAGTAGTGTCTCCAACTGTGTCGGTTAAGGACCGGTCCGTTGATGGCCCGCTGGGTTGAGAATTTATAGTACTAGCCACTTGCCCTCGGTAAGCCCGGTCTTGTGATCCCTCGACGCGAACAGCTACTCGCGCACTGGGAGTGGAAAGATGGCGAGAGTAGTGTGTACCCACCTTAAGGATCTGAGATGACCGGATAACATCTAGATCGGCTGTAGGATGGTGGAGTACTGTGCTCTCGGGTGCCGCGAACCTGGTCAAATTTGGGGAGAGCTTGATCTGGGTTGACATATGCAAGTTTTGGTTCTACATATGTCGGGTGGTTAGGAACTCCAGCTGGATTGCTAAGCGGTTCGAATCGTCGTTGCTCCCGGATTGGGAGACTCAATCCTTGCCCCTCATCGTAGTTAAATATGCAACTAAGTGCTAAACTGAGAAAGGGGGAAATGTCTCATGAGGTTCGGATCCCAATTCCCGGACTCATAGCGACATGAAGCTATGGCCATCGAATAAATAATACTTTATTTTAGGACTAGAAACTCACAGACTCATCTGTGGGGAAACAACTTGGTAGACTATCCTCGAACTCCTCGGCCTCGACGGGAGAGGAATTCGCAGGTAAAACTTGAAAGTAAGGATGCACTATTAGTAAGCTTTTTAGCAAAACACTTTGGCTCCTTGCTCAGCCACTCCTTGCCTACCCTAAGCCTGCATTCCTAAGTTCTCCTCTTTTCCTGCGGGATAAGTCTTGTTGAGTACTCCCGTACTCAGGGTGTTATAACCCCTGTTGCAGGTGAAGCTTCTGAGCCGACTTGTTTCGGACCCTGTTGTGTGACCGTCGTCGAGGTTGACGACGAGGAGGAATGAGCGTGACCCATGGGCAGGGTCTGTAAATTTGTACTTTCTGTACTAAAGTTTAAGTTGCTCCGCTGGACCTGGCTTGTAATAACACTCTGCTCTTTGGAAGAACTCCTTTTGTAAAATAAGTTATGTAATACTTCCGCTGTTTTACTCTGAAATATTATTTTGGTCGTATGTCGTTTGTGGTGCTGCAATGTCTTCACAACGAATGATCCTGGTGTTAAGGTGGCCACTTGCTATCCTGTAAGGGCGAGAAGAAGAAGTTCTCGTTAATTGACCATCACCAGTGGTCAGGATGAGCCGGCTTGGCACGCCACGGGTAGCAGTGGAATGAGCGTCCAGCGATGCTCATCGGACTTCTAAAGTGGGAGGATCCCCGGCATCGCCGTCAGAGGTCCTTAGGACAATGACAGGTGTCGGTGGGCCCAAACACTTAGGGGTTCTGCCACAGCTGGTATCAGAGCATTCGTTGCTAAGATGACTGTTGTACCTCTTGAAAAACTTCAAAATTCGTTTGGATCCAATAATATAAACCTGCCTATCTTGAGTCCAAGTGCTTAGTCCTAACTTACCCCTGTCTATAGGCTTTCTTAGAATTTTTGGAGTGGTATGGAGGAGCAACATAGAGTATTGCCCTATGTTGTAAAAATTTAAAGTGATATCGTTATGAGTTGTTGATAGGAATCGTAGGTTTGTGCATGCATCATGATTTATCACTGGTTAAGTTTCCTTCCTCCTTGTTCGGGTTGGGTGAATAGAACCAAACCTATTCTTGCTAACCTTTAAGGTCTCTCTTACTAATCTAAACTTACCCTCTACAGGATGGCTCGTCAGAAGCAGACCCCGCGTAAGAGGACAGGTCCAAAAGGAGTTCCCCGACATCAGTTGGCTCCACGCAGTGATCAAGCCAGCAGTAGCCGTTCACCGCCCCAGCAGGAGGTGGACAGGTTGTCCGCCGAGTTGACTGAGGTGATGAGAGAAAGAATGTACAATGTTATGGAGATCGGCAAAGTTAAAGCTCAACTAGCCAAGGAAAAACAAGCTACTGAGAATTGTGAGGCCATGTTATCCCGTATGGTGGAGGAGAGGAATGCCGCCATTGCCCGAGAAGAAGAAGCTAGAAGCGTATACTAGGCATGAACTGGATGGCACAACGAGGGGTTGTGCTAGACACTTTGCATCGAACCATTAAAATCCCATTGCCCAATGAGAATTCTTATTTGCTAATTCAATTAGTTACTCCCAAGCGGACAATTGGGCAAGTTCATGCCGCTAATGTGTCTGAAGTCAAAGATATCCCGGTAGTTCGGGATTTTCCGGATATATTTCCTAAAGACTTACCAGGTCTGCCCCCGGACCGGGATGTACAATTCAGTATAGAATTGAAACCAGGGACAGCCCCAATATCTCGAAGGGCCTACAGAATGGCACCGAAAGAGCTGGCCGAATTAAAAACCCAATTACAAGAGTTGTTGCAGAAAGGTTTTATTCAGCCCAGTTCTTCTCCATGGGGTTGCCCAGCCTTGTTTGTGAAAAAGAAAGATCAAACATTAAGGCTGTGTGTCGACTATCGTCCCCTAAATGAGGTGACGATTAAGAACAAGTACCCATTGCCCCGCATTGACTTATTGTTTGACCAGCTAGCTGGGGCCAAAGTATTCTCAAAAATTGATTTGAGATCAGGGTACCACCAAATTAAAATTAGGCCGGAAGATGTGCCCAAGACAGCTTTTACAACCCGTTACGGGCTGTACGAATACTTGGTGATGTCCTTTGGGTTGACCAATGCACCGGCCCATTTCATGTACCTGATGAACTCTGTCTTCATGCCAGAGCTAGATAAATTTGTGGTCGTCTTTATTGATGACATCTTAATCTACTCCAAGGCTAAGAAAGAACATGCTGAACATTTGCGAATCGTGCTAACCCGTCTCAGGGAGCATCAACTATATGCCAAGTTCAGCAAATGTGAGTTCTGGCTGGACAAAGTCCATTTCCTGGGTCACGTGTTATCAGCGGAGGGAGTCGCTGTAGACCCAGGCAAGGTAGAAGATGTGTTGAATTGGAAACCCCCGACTACGGTACATGAGGTCCGTAGTTTTCTGGGTATGGCGGGATACTACCGTCGTTTTATCCCAGACATTTCAAGAGTCGCCAAACCAATCACGACCTTGCTCAAAAATCAAACAAAATTTGTTTGGTCACCTCAATGTGAGCAAGCCTTTCAGACTCTGAAACGATTATTGACAACTGCACCTGTCTTAGCCCAGCCAGACATTGAAAAACCCTTTGATGTGTATTGTGACGCATCAGGGATAGGGATAGGCTGCGTGCTAATGCAGGAGGGTCGTGTAATTGCCTATGCTTCCAGACAGCTCAAACCACATGAAGAGAATTACCCGACCCATGATCTAGAACTAGCCGCCGTGGTACATGCATTAAAGATCTAGCGTCATTATCTGTTGGGGAACACATGTCATCTATACACCGATCACAAAAGCTTGAAGTATATCTTTACTCAAGCTGAGCTTAATATGCGCCAGCGAAGGTGGCTAGAATTAATTAAAGATTACGACCTTGAGGTGCATTATCATCCTGGCAAGGCAAATGTAGTAGCTGATGCCCTCAGTCGTAAGGCTCACTGTAATTGCTTAACAGTGACGCCTAGGGATATAACTTTGTGCCAAGAGCTAGAGAACTTGGGGATAGAAATGATTTCCCAGGGAAGCCTTGCCAATCTAAAGATTGATTTCAATCTCGAAGCTCAAATCATAGAGGCACAAAAAGAAGACAAAGGCATGAAACATCTTAAAGAGAAGATTTCTAATAGAGCACCCACAGACTTTAAGGTGGATGATGCGGGAGTAATCTGGTTCAAGAACCGGTTAGTGGTTCCAAAGGTACCTGAGCTACGTCAACAAATCCTGGATAAAGCTCATACCACGAGGTATTCTATTCATCCGGGAAGCAATAAGATGTATCAGGACCTAAAACAGAGGTTTTGGTGGACAAAAATGAAGATAGAAATAGCTCGCTATGTGGCCCAATGTGACACCTGCCGAGAGGTCAAAGCTATTCATCTCAAGTCCGCTCGGGAGTTGCAACCTTTGCCTATTCCGGCATGGAAATGGGATGACATAAGTATGGATTTCATAGTAGGGTTGCCCAAGACAGCCAAAGGCTTTGATTCAATTTGGGTCATCGTAGATCGTCTCACCAAAACAGCACACTTTTTACCTGTAAAAAAATCGTATCATACTTCCACCTATGCTCAGATTTATTTTGATCGTATCCTAAGTCTGCATGGGGTGCCAAATACAATAGTGTCAGATAGAGGCACACAATTTGTCTCCCAATTCTGGAAATGTTTACACGAATCCTTGGGTACCAAACTTTTATATAGCACAGCCTACCACCCTCAAACAGGTGGGCAAACTGAGAGGGTGAATCAAACCCTAGAAGATCTATTAAGATCTTGTGCCCTGAATTTTCCAGATAAGTGGGATGACTGCTTGCCTCTAGCAGAATTCTCTTACAACAATAGCTACCAAGAGAGTATCAAGATGGCTCCCTTTGAGGCACTGTATGGTCGTCGATGTCGAACTCCGTTACACTGGTCGGAACCTGGAGAAAGATGGTTCTTCGGAGTTGACTTAGTGAAAGAAACTGAGAACAAAGTGAAACAAATCCAAAATAACTTGAAAGTTGCTCAGTCCCGACAGAAAAGTTACGCTGATAAAAGACGTCGACCATTAAAGTTCGCCAAAGTTGATCATGTGTATTTGAAAGTATCCCCAATGAAAGGAGTAAATCGTTTTGGTGTTAAAGGCAAGTTAGCGCCCCGTTACATTGGTCCATTTCCAATCATTGACCGATGTGGACAGGTAGCCTACCGCCTTAAACTGCCCGAACGATTATCCGGGATACATAATGTGTTCCATGTGTCTCAACTGAAGAAGTGTCTTCGGGTACCAGACCAAGTTCAAGATATCGAAGATGTAGAACTTGAACCAGATCTAACTTATTCGGAGTATCCTATCCAAGTACTGGATCAAAGAAATAGAGTTACTCGAAGAACAACTACCAAGTGGTACAAGATACAGTGGAGCCAGCACTCTGAAGAAGAAGCCACGTGGGAATCTGAAGATTACCTGATGGAGAATTTCCCTAAGTTCCACGCTTCTCTTTAGGACAACAGCTGATATATAAGAAGTGTACTCTAGTGGAGAAAAAAAAAATATAGCCAAAACCATGTACTTAGTGTACATATATGTTTATAATTGAGTGATCCTCCCCAACCTCTTGCTTTATGGGAAAGTTGAAGATGAAAGAGTTTTGACAAATTTCCTTTTCCATTACTTACCCTAAGGTTTTAAATCTCGAGGACGAGATTTCTTTAAGGAGGGAGGGCTGTAACATCCCTGATGTTACGAATACTAAAAACGGATCATGTCATCATAAGCATTGCAAAGCATATTTGTTAAGCACATTATTATGCATCAACTTAAAACAAGTTTATTTTGATTGCTTGTGCTTAGGGAAGTAGAGTGTGCTTATGTTGTGTGTTGATGCTTGTTAAAACCCTAGGGTGGAAGTTTTTCGAAAAGCTAAGGGGGAAAACCCTGATTTCTGGACCCTAGATTTGCCCCCTTTTGCACAACTTAAAAACTAAGCAAAATTTGAGGTTGAGTTCAAAAGCAAAGTTGTAGATCTTGTCAAGATGTACAACTTTGGTGTTTTGAGTTTTTGAAGTTTCAATACAAAATTCAAAGTAATTTTGAAAATACAGATTTCCAGAAAGTGTCCCCTTTTCCAATTTAAACCTCCAATTCAAAATCTATTTGGAATGTTTAAAAGTGGTCAACATGAAAGTTGTAGAGCACAAAAAGTTGAACAACTTTCATGTTGGGAGTTTTTCAAGTTATTATGAAAAATCAAAAGTAATTTTAGAAATCCTGATTTGTCCCCAATTCAAAAATTTGAATTTCTTTGAATTGGATTTGATTTTGCAAACTGTTTTGGCTAAATCACTGGTTTCCATTCAGAATCAGCTTGGGACACTTAAATATATTTTGCAGCTTATAAAATTGTGCACAACTTTTGTTTTGGTTGAATTTTGTGCTCAGTTCAAATTTTGGGCGAATTTTACAAAACTACAAACTGATTGGATGAGGCTTGCTACAGTGTTCGGCAGGGGGGGGGTTGCTTTGCCGCCGGGGTAGAGCCGCCTCCGCGCACGCCGCCACGCAGCTGGCCACGCAGCTGCTTGCTGCTGTGCTTCGCGCGGACGTCCTCATCCGCATCGCAGGCGCCGTCGCGTGGATAAAGCCTCGGGTGGCCGGGACATTTCTTTTCTTTTCCTTGAACCTCATCGCCGATGAGCTCCCTGCGCCTCTCAAATTCGCCGCAAGCACGTCCTCTTCATCTTCCCTGAGTGCAGCATCCACTTCGCCCGCGACCTAGCTACCTCTTGGACCCTTCGCCGCACGCTTTAACCCCCTAGCGCCACCAGCCGAGCCGTCGTCCCCAACTCCGGCCAGGACCGCCGTCGAGGAACTCTTCACGTGAACACGCCGCTCCAGTCGGTACCACACCTTGCAAGCAGTCGTTTCGAACTCTCCTCGTTTCCTCGATACTCATGCGCTCGCTTTTTCTCCTTGGACGTGAGCAGGACCACCGGGACGACCTCGCCGTAGCCGGAGCACCCGCCCGACCGCACGGCCACCGTCGCCAAGCCTCTCTACTGCTTCTCCCACCGTGGTGATGTGAGCACCATGATCCCCACTTCTTCCCGAACCTCCCGGACCTGTTGGTTCACGCTCTACCGAGCCCTCGTGCCCGGTCTTCGGCGACCGACGCGACCGTCCGCCATTCGCGCGGCCGAGGTAGGAAGAGAGCGGTAGAGCGTTCGCGAGCCATAGCTAGGGAGTCGCAAGGTTGGGGCGGAACTGATGCGCACCCTGGTGTGAGCTTGGACCTCGCCAGCGGCGGCCGGAAGCGCGGCAAGGCCGCCGTGCACGAGGGAGGCGAAACTGACAGGCGGGACCCGCCTGTCAGCGTCCCGCAGCGTGAGGGGAGGGGGCAGCGCGCGCAGTCCGCACGGGAGAGCGCTCCCGGGCCGACTTGGGCCGTGTCCAAGCGGGCCGTCTGCGCAGCAGTGTTGCTTTTTCTTTTTCCTTTTTAATTGCAAATGCTTGATATTTGAAATTGTGTAGAAAATTGTGTGCTAATCCAAAAATGGTGAAAATTTTTGTATAGGTTCCATAAAATGAGTAGAACACAAGAAAAATAGTGGGTTCTGTTTGCTGGTAGTTTACATGTCTGTAAAAATTTGCTCTTTTAATTCGTAAATAAAACTTCTAGGAATTTTAATAATTTATTTGTATGTCCAAAAATCACCAAAATTGGTGGAGAGCCTCTGAATATTATTCCCTGGCTCCACACAAAATTTGGTGGCATTTGGATAATGTTTGAATAAAATATTAATAAACCCTTATTTAGTAATTAAATAACAATTCCAAAATAATTAGATAGTGATTAGTTAAATCCTCATAATTAGGGTTTAGTGACTTTAGGATTGTGTGATGACCTGAGGTCATTAACCCTAATGACCTTTGGCATTTAATTATTATTTGGCCTTAATGCTTAATTACTGTCATTAGTGGTTAATTAAGAGTTAATTAAGGTAAATAGGATTAATAATTAGTTAATTCAGAATAATTAGGGATTAAGAGAAGTCTTAATTTACAGATGCAACCTTTTGGGTAAAAATACTAAGTTGATAAACAACTTTAATTATTATTTATTCTGTGTTGCACCAAGAAGGCAAGTTGTACTCGACTTGATCCTTCTTGCATAATTGTCATACGCATATCATGAGCATTCATCATTTTGCGTATAGTGTCTGTGACCGAAGGGGCGCCCGTTGAACCGAACCCCGAGGTTGGTGCTCCGTTCGAGGAGGTCGGATCCGAGACTTGGAAAGTCTCCGAGGGTCCCTCTCTGCCCTGCAACCAAGGCAAGCCCCGGATGCATTAACCCCTCCTTGAATGTTTTAAATCTTTTATCACTTATGAATTGAAAATGCTGCATTAGGTAGTTGAGAATTGGGTTAACCTACTTGCTGCATTTACTACCTTGATATCTGTTATCCTGTCCTTGACACATGTTTATTTTAAAACTGCGTAGTGATGCTTAGCCCTGCTACTAGATAGGTTTTCAAATAAGAAAGTTTGAAGGGTTGTTGTGGAATACATTTATGATCAATGATGTTTTAATCTGAGACCGATCGGTGGACTTGCTTTAAGAATGGAGTCTTAAAGTAGTGTCTCCAACTGTGTCGGTTAAGGACCGGTCCGTTGATGGCCCGCTGGGTTGAGAATTTATAGTACTAGCCACTTGCCCTCGGTAAGCCCGGTCTTGTGATCCCTCGACGCGAACAGCTACTCGTGCACTGGGAGTGGAAAGATGGCGAGAGTAGTGTGTACCCACCTTACGGATCTGAGATGACCGGATAACATCTAGATCGGCTGTAGGATGGTGGAGTACTGTGCTCTCGGGTGCCGCGAACCTGGTCAAATTTGGGGAGAGCTTGATCTGGGTTGACATATGCAAGTTTTGGTTCTACATATGTCGGGTGGTTAGGAACTCCAGCTGGATTGCTAAGCGGTTCGAATCGTCATTGCTCCCCGATTGGGAGACTCAATCCACTGCCCCTCATCGTAGTTAAATATGCAACTAAGTGCTAAACTGAGAAAGGGGGAAATGTCTCATGAGGTTCGGATCCCAATTCCCGGACTCATAGCGACATGAAGCTATGGCCATCGAATAAATAATACTTTATTTTAGGACTAGAAACTCACAGACTCATCTGTGGGGAAACAACTAGGTAGATTGTCCTCGAACTCCTCGGCCTCGACGGGAGAGGAATTCGCAGGTAAAACTTGAAAGTAAGGATGCACTATTAGTAAGCTTTTTAGCAAAACACTTTGGCTCCTTGCTCAGCCACTCCTTGCCTACCCTAAGCCTGCATTCCTAAGTTCTCCTCTTTTCCTGCCGGATAAGTCTTGTTGAGTACTCCCGTACTCAGGGTGTTGTAACCCCTGTTGCAGGTGAAGCTCAGGAGCCGACTTGTTTCGGACCCTGTTGTGTGACCGTCGTCGAGGTTGACGACGAGGAGGAATGAGCGTGACCCATGGGCAGGGTCTGTAAATTTGTACTTTATGTACTAAAGTTTAAGTTGCTCCGCTGGACCTGGCTTGTAATAACACTCTGCTATTTGGAAGAACTCCTTTTGTAAAATAAGTTATGTAATACTTCCGCTGTTTTACTCTGAAATATTATTTTGGTCGTATATCGTTTGTGGTGCTGCAATGTCTTCGCAACGAATGATCCTGGTGTTAAGGTGGCCACTTGCTATCCTGTAAGGGCGAGAAGAAGAAGTTCTCGTTAATTGACCATCACCAGTGGTCAGGACGAGCCGGCTTGGCACGCCACGGGTAGCAGTGGAATGAGCGTCCAGCGATGCTCATCGGACTTCTAAAGTGGGAGGATCCCCGGCATCGCCGTCAGAGGTCCTTAGGACAATGACAGGTGTCGGTGGGCCCAAACACTTAGGGGTTCTGCCACAATATGGTACCACTATTGCTTTTATGCTTGACTTGATCTAGTGGTAGCATATGACATGTTTGTGGGCTTGCAATCCTAGTGTTTGATCTTGAATATGAGCTATAAGTGTTTAACTCAACATGGTACAAGATAACCCTTATTTGGAGGTGTGAAGAAGCTTGTACTTGGATCAAACCAAGTTAAATATCTTAGGCAAGTAATCTAGATTGGACCAATTTGGGAAAATGATCTCACTTCACATGGTTTCACACTAACCTATCTAAAATTTGAGCTCACCTTTTGTGGTACTTGATGACAAAGGGGGAGAAAATTTCTCAAAGATTTAAGATAGTGAAAAGAAGGGGATCAATTAAAATTTTGAAGCACACAAGTAGGGGGAGCAAGCTCGTAAACTTGTCTGTTGCATTTAATTGTGCATCACATATGTATGCTTGCATTTGCATTAGCTTTAGAAGCTTTCTCTCCAATGCCTTGCTTGTGTGGTGTATGCTAGTTGTAGGTTTGATTGATGAAATGAAGAACTAGCATGCATAGGTAGTGTGACTAGAACTTTAGTTGGTTCACATGTGGTACTAGAACCTTGTTTATAATGTTGATCTCACGAGGTGTTCTAGTTTTGTGAATGTCTAGTCACTAATGGTGCTAAGGATGGTGTATATTGGCAACTCCGATTGGTATCACGCTTCAAAGGTCCATTCTTTACACCTTAGCATCATTTGGTAGAAATTGACTCCTATATTTCCTATTCAAGCATATGTGCAAGCTTTGAAATCCAAACTCTTAGCACATATGTAGGGGGAGCAATTGCTACCATTTTGGGTTTATGAAACTTGTCCATAACCTTTGCACATGGTAAAATGCTTGGGCAAGCAACATGAATCCAAGAAAATTTTATTGAAAATCTTTGTAAAAAGGGTTGTCATCAATTACCAAAAAGGGGGAGATTGAAAGCCCTAGTTTGGTTTTGGATAATTGATGAAACCCTAAGTACTAACCTCTATACTAAGTGTGTGTAGACTTAATGAGGTTGGTACATGCAAAGTGATGGAGCAAGTGATGATCATGGTGATGATGGTGATGACCACAAGATGATCAAGTGCTCAACTCGGAAAAGAAGAAAGAGAAAAATAAAACCCTATGGAGATCAAGGCAAAGGTATTGCTTAGGGTTTTGGTTTTGGTGATCAAGACACCATAGAGGGTGTGATCACATTTAGGATAGATAGCCGTACTATAAAGAGGGGAACTCTTTGGCTAAGCGGTTATCAAGTGCCACTAGGTGTCATTGTTCTTGTGCATGCATTTAGAACCTAGTGAGCTAACTTAACTCCTTCGAAGAAAATGTTTGTGAAAATGCTAACACACGTGCACATGTTGGTTTACACATTGTGATTCGGCGCTTTTGAGAAAATGAAGTGCATATTTTCTATTGCGCCGGTGGGAAATTTGGAGAAGTCGCGGGAGTGTTTCTCACTGAGGAACACTCACCGGACGCTGACTCAGAAGCACCGGACGCTGTTCCTATGCGTCCGGTGAGCAGGCAGCCTGACTCGGTTAGGGTTAGGCACCGGACGATAGGCACCGGACGCAGCTTGGAGCGTCCGGTGGTGTGCGTCCGGTGTGGGGAGGTTTTGCAAACCTCTCTGCGCATGAGTCCATTGGTGTGCGTCCGGTGTGAGGAGGTTTTGCAAACCTCTCTGCGCATGAGTCCGGTGAGCACCGGACGCTAAGTGTGCGTCCGGTGCCAACCTGCTCAGCGTCCGGTGCTCTGCAGGTTACCGTTAGACTCTGACACGCGGCTGACGATTGAAGCACCGGACGCTGGTGTTGAGCGTCTGGTGCCTCTTTAAGAGCGTCCGGTGACCCCGTTGTTCGCACAGTGAAAGACCCAACGGCTCTTTTTGTTTGAGGGGCTATAAATACGTGTTTGGCCGGCTTGGGGCTCACCCTCCTGGCATTCTAACATACTAGTCATCCTTGTGAGCCTAAGCAAACACCTCCCACTCATCTCCTTCATAGATTATACATCTTTGTGAGATTGGGAGTGATTCCAAGTGCATTTGCTTGAGTGATTGCATCTAGTGGCACTTGGGGATCGTTCTAGCTGCGGTTTTCTTGTTACTCTTGGTGGTTGCCGTCACCTAGACGGCTTGGAGCAGCGGAGGAGGATTGGCACGAGTTGGTGATTGTTCGTGGCCATCTCCCGGTGATTGTGAGGGGTCTTGTACCTTCCCCGGCGGAGAGCCGAAAGGTAACTCTAGTGGATTGCTCGTGTCATTGAGTTACCTCACTTGTTGGTGGGTTCTTGTGGTGTCCTAGTGAGGACGAGGTTCGTGCTACACCTCTTAGCCACCGAACCACCAAGTGTTGGTCGACACAACGGGGACGTAGCGTGCCGGCAAGCACGTGAACCTCGGGAGAAAAATTGTGTGTCTCCATTGTGATTGTCCATTGGATTTCTCCCGGTGATTGGAATTCATATTATTGATTGGTTCATCCCCTCTACGTGGTGGTATAAAGGTCAAACCATCTCTCTTACTTCCTTGCAAACTAGAGTAGCTTACTTACTTGTATAGAAATTTTAGGTAGCTCTCTAGTGCAAGTAGAGACATAGCTCTTGTGTGCCTAGTGATCATATCAAATAGAATTGTTGGACTGGTGGCTTGCAAACACCCCTTTAGAGCTAGAGCAAAAAGCTTCGCCTTGTTATTTACTAACCTTTTGCTCTAGTGATTTTGTAGAGTTTTAAATAGGCTATTCACCCCCCTCTAGCCATATTAGGACCTTTCACACGCCTAGCATAAATAGCAGCATCTTGACATGAGTCACAAACTCACCACCGGTTGTTAGATGCTTGGCATGGAAAGCAGGGCCGCAATTGTATGCGATGTAACAGAGCATCTCTAACCATACTGCGGCAATCAGCTCCCAACGATGGTTGTGTTCAATCTGATGAAAGTCTGAGGCGACCCTGCGAGCTCGATCCAGCATGGGGTAGTAGTTTTCATGGAAGAAAGAGCTATCCTCGTCACGAATATCCCTGATCAGGTTCTTATGATTACTTGCTCCTCCACGCTTAACTAACCAGCGCGACACCTCACGACGGCCCCTAATGACCGCATAATGCCCATCACTTCCAGCAATGGCACCGCAATGTGCGACGAGGTACATGATATATTCTGAAAGCTCTCTGGCATGGCGTCTCAGTCCGGCCATGCCATCATGTACATCGTTTTGCTGAGACGACGACGAATCACCGTGCAGCCGTTCGTCGACATCTTGAGAGGAGCTGGCGTTCATTTCATCATCGTCATCAGCGTCCAGCAAGCATATGTCTGTCACAATGTGCCAAAGAAGTGCGCTTGAGACAAACTCCAAACCTTGAATGTTGCTGACCTGAAGCACGCGCTGAGCTGCATTCTGCTGCTGATGATCTTGCCTCGTTTTGGCCACCCATTGCGCCCATTGGCCCTGGAACCTGGCAATGTCCCATTCCTGCGCGCAAGGGGTGGCCGATATGTCCAGCAATTTATCAAGGACCAGCTTCTTGATCTCAGGAGATATGCAGATATGCGTGACGGCCCCCTCACCCATACCGATCCATCTCATCATCCGTTTCAGGAAGCCATATTTTTTGTTCTCCTGGATGCACTTCCTGACTAAACTGTACTGTGCCAGTTTTGCCGACCACTCTTGTCGGTTTTCCGGATGGAGACGCCGGGCTACTCTGAGCAACACTGAAACTGGGCATTTCACAGAACATGACATGGTGCTCTTGTATGCCCAAAACGATGAGGTGAATGACATGAAAATAGAGCATGTCTCCAGTACGATAGCGCCAACAAGTAGTATGAAGGATATGATGACATCAGCTGCATCATACCCCATTTGAGACCGAGCACCCACCATGGCACTCACGAACAACCCAAGCGCCACAGGTGTCAAGGCAAGAGAGGCAATCCGATGGCATGCGATACAACCTGGGGCCATGTGGAAATGGCGCGTGCCGAACTTGGTGTACAAGTAGTCATAGATCATCGAGAGATTGATCTCGGACATCTTGTATGCCATGAAGAGTATGTTCTCTGAAGATTTGAATCCCTCCACAGCATTCTTGATCGCCACGATATGATCAGGAAGCAGAGAGATTGACGGGGTTGTGCCCATCAAAAAGTGCAGGCTTATTTTGAATCCTTCGGCTGCCACATTCAGGATGACATCGGAATCTGTCTCCTGGTTCTTCGAAACAAGGAGGCTCAACATCAGGAAGAACTCCTGCGTATCCCAGGAAGCGTCGTCGGACGCACGGGAAACAAGATCTGAACTGCTGGAGCTATCTGTTCCAGGTATCGCTGAGCCAGCTCTCCTGAGTGCCCAGATTCTCTCCGTGAATTTGGCTGTGCCGGAAACAAACACGAGCACCATTGGAGCCACAAGCCACTGGTCGTCACCTTGCAGTTGCTTGCCGACGACGTAGATGGCCATGGGAACCTGGGTGGCGAGGCTGAGAAGGTGGCGCTTCCACAGCGTGTTGTCCTCCATGGAGAAGGCCGTCATAGTTTCTTGTCCGCCTAGATGGAGCAGCAGGAAGGGCGCCCAGAAGAGGGCCAGTGGGTTTCCACCGCCGCGGAGGGTGAGGCGGCCGAGGACATATACGGCGAGGGAGTCGACCGATAGGTAGGCGAGCCACAACAGCAATCTGAGCAGGCGGGAGCTGTAGCGTCTTCGAAAGCCAGAGAAGAAGAGGAGGAATACTTGCAGGGAGAAACTAGCCATCACCATGCACCGGAGCTCCCATTCGTTGATGAATTGTTGGGCACGTGATAGTGAGCTGATGTAAGTAAACACTAAGTCAGTTCCAGAGTTGTAAAAGAATAAAGAGCTCGTGTCCTGCTATCAAATTAAAACCATGAATTCATCAACGTTTTTATTCGAAGTAGGCGTTGTATCATCAACGACTTATGTGAGCTCACTACACAGATCCAACTTTCAATGTCGGCCCATCCGTACGTGCCGGTTGCTAATGAACCGGCAGTGATAACTCTTCACTGCCGGTTCTTAGCTTCAACAATGGAAATGATTGAGGTTGCCAAAAACCGGCAGTCAAGTTCTACAATGTTGTCGGTTTATGACTAGAACCGCCAGTGATATATCACTGCTAGTTCTTGGCTTGAACCAATAGTGGCGTTTCTGTATCACTTCCAGTTTTAAGTGAGCTGATAGTGGTGTTGTGGTATCACAACTTGTTTTTGGCTTCAATCGGTAGTGGTAGACCACACTACAAAAACACCAAGCTCCTCCTCCCTCCTCTCTCCTATTCCGAGCACACTCATCCAATAGAGGCACGTTTTCTCTACTCTCTCCATTGTTGCGGCCATTATCCTCACCAAAATGCTCAATGAAGTTCTTGGATTTTCAGGCATGGACACAATCTTCTTGTTTTAAGGTTAGTAGCAAGTACCCACACCTTTAATTTTGTAGCTTTTACAATTGTCTTGGTGTTTATAGATTCCATGATTATCGTTCTAGTTCTTTCTCCATTTTTATTAGATAGCACTTTTCAATTGGATCAAGAGAAAGGCATTCAAAATATGGTGAAACTGTCTTCCAAAAGGTTGGTGTCTATGAACCAATTTTAATTCCTAGCAAATGTCATGGTGGTTTTGATGATTGTTAGTATGTCACTACTACAGGATCTTTAAAGAATGTGAATGTGGCGACAATATTATAGTATCCACACGCGAGAAGTGTGTTTCTTAATGGTTTTGTGCATTGGCTCGAGTTCTTCCAAATCATTGTGATTGGAACGGAGTTCCTACTTCGTCTAGAACGTAGATTGTAGGGGTGGAGGTTTGGAGGGAGAGGATTGAAGAAGGAAGAACGATGGCGAGGTGCCGTCGTGAGCGGGTAGAGCGAGGGGTGCGCGGGCGCTGCGTGCAGGAGGAGAGGGCGGCTAGGGTTTGGTCTCCCGTCTCCCTTCAGGAAGCCGGAAACAATAAAGTGTTTCTGCATAATTCCAAATCAGTCCACTTACAAAGTATTTATACTTCTATCATAAAATATGTGAATAACTCCTTTATTTATCGAAAATAGACTAATATGGTCCTGAGACCCTCATAGACCAGCGTCCCTTTAGTCACTGCTAACCTTCCGCCTATTGTAGTGGATGCTGGTCAGAACATCTCTCTCCGCCAGCACAAACAGCTCGTCCTAGAGCTAGAAGTCGGGGTAGGAGGCACGAAGGTCATCGAGAGGCTCCCAAGTAGCATCGCCGTCCAGCAAGCTACACCACTTGTTCAACACGTGCCAGGTCTGGAAGACGGTGTCCGTCGAGGACAGGAGGCAGAACGCCTGGGGTGACTGATGGTTCCCCATGAGGACGCTTCAAGAGGCCCATGTGGAAGACGTCATGAAGGCGGGAACCCTCCGGAAGCTGTAGTCGGTAGGCTACCGACCCTATGCATGCCAGCACCCAAAAGGGCCTGGCGTATCGAAGTCCTAGCTTTCCTTTAGCGTGGGATCTAGGGACTAGGTGGTGCGGTTTAGGAGCCGGAGCCACACCCAGTCGTGCGCCCACCTGCAATTCCAACTCCTGATGCAAGACGTCATAGTACTTCTTGGACAGCTCAATGTGCCTAGACAAGCCACTGGCGCACCTCTGCCAGCACCTCATCACGGGACCAAAGGAGAACATCAGCCACCTCAGGTCTTGGCCGTGCCCGGCCGATACGCCAGGAGGGGCGGGGGCGGCCGCTTGTAGACAACTTCAAATGGTGTGACACGGAGGATAGAGCGGAAGGACATGTTGTAACCGTACTCCGCCTAGGAAAGCCAATCAACCCACACGCACGGCCGATCACCTATGACACAACGTAAGTACACAATGATACCTTGTTCACCACCTCAAACTTCCCATCCGTTTGGGGATGGAAGGCCGTGCTCAGGTGAAGGGTGACACTCGCCACCTTGAAGAGATCACGCCACACATGCCCGGTGAACACCGGATCATGATCACTGACGATAGATGTCGGGAACCCAGGGAGGCGAACAATGCCATCAAAGAAGGCTCGCGCGACTGAGGTGGCGGTGTAGGGGTGGCTCAACGGAATGAAGTGTGCATACTTGCAGAACCTGTCAATCACCGTGGGTATGACGGACTTGCCGTCAACCTTCGGCAGCCCCTCGATGAAGTCCATCGACATATCCACCCACACCTGGGATGGTACGTTGAGGGGCTGTAGCAGCCCCGTAGGTTGCAGTGTCTCCATCTTGTTGTGCTGGCAGGAGGCACAAGAATGCATCCAGTCCTAAACCAACGCACAATCGCCTGGGATGTAGAAATCAGCACGGAGGCGATGCAAAGTCTTCTGGATGCCCTCGTGCCCAGCCGAGTGTGCTAGGAGGAGGAGATCGTCGTGATCGGGAACGAAGGTGCAGGAGCCATGGAGGAGTAGGCTACCCTCAAGGCGCCAGGGGGCGGCCAGCTCCCCCGCCTGCAAGCCTCGTGCCAGCAACTAGGCGTCTGGCGCCGAAGTCATGGCGCGATGGACAGCGTTGAGGTAGGCAAATGACAAACCGGAGAGGGCAAGGGCAATGCCTGCTGCCGTCATGTGTGCGTCGTTGGGGCCACCGTCACGGTGGGACAACACGTCTGCGACCGTGTTGAGTCGCCTGGGTCAGCATCAAAATCAAAGCCAAATAGCTTGCTAATCCATTGGTGCTAGGGAACATCGACAAACATTGGTCAAGTAAAAATTTGTGTCTCTAATGGTCAATGCGAACCCAGAAGTGGCATCCCCACAAGTACGGCCACCAATGCCGCACGGCCTGCACCAACCCGATGAGCTCTCGCTCATACGTGGCAAGCTTGAGATGGCAAGCCACGAATGGCCAACTGAAGTAGGCGATCAGGTCAGCACCCTAGTGCAGGACTACACTGAAGCCAGCACCACAGGTGTCATAGTCCACCATTGTTGACACCGTTTTTTGGGCACGTGTCCAGGATGGCAGGATAAAGTGGCAGTATGCTGTTTACAAGATGAATTGCCGATGAGGATGGTTGCCGATGAAGGAGAGGTCGGATGTGACTAAGTCTGCAGGCAGTGATGTGTTTATGCCGATGGCTATAATGGGGGAGTCTGCCGATGACTATGGCAAGGAGTCTGCCGATGATACGGAGGAGGGGTCCGGAAACTGCTGATCGGTTTATGGAAGAATTTTAGTTCTTCACGGGAGATAGCTTTGTTATTTCCTTATTTATTTAAGTCGTTTTGTATACGGATTCCATGTAATTTGGAATTCGAATTCTAGTCGTGTTTAGTTGTAGCTCTTTGAGCAGGGTATAAATATGAACCCTAGGGCCTTGTAATGAGACATCTATCAATCAAACAAACACACGTTTTACTCATATTCCAGCATCTACTTTTCGACGACTTCGTCATACTTTTTTCCTTTTTACTACGAGTTCTTAGGAATTCGTCGACTTAAGATCGGCGTATTCTCGAGTTCCGTGTGAGTACCTCTTAGCCGTGACAACCGGGCGCATCGCTGTTGTCAGGACTAAAGTATTCGAGTTACCACCTTTGCCGATAGTAAGGTCAAATCGGCTGGCACGCCTTAACGTTTGAATCGGGTATTAGCCCTTTGTGTTTGCAGATCGATTTTGCATCAACAACCATGAAGACATTGTTAAAATTTGGCATCTGAAGCACATGCCCTATGGTCAACGCCTACTTGAGCGCCTTGAAGGCGCCCGCCGCCTTGTCATCCTATTAGAATGCGTCTCGCTGCAAGAGACACGTTAGCAGGGCAACAAGAAGGCCAAAGTCCCAGATGAACCTCCAATAATAACCGGCAAGCCCCAAGAAGCCATGGAGGCCACGTGTCGAGCACGTTGTTGGCCATGTGGAGACCGTTTGCACCTTGTACATGTCCATGGCGATGCCCTTTGCAGAGATGACTTGGCCTAGATAGGCCACGGAGGTGGCGCCAAATGAACACTTAGAGCAGGTGTAGGTGGTGCGCTCAAAGTGCTGTGAGGATGACGCCCATGTGCTGTTGTAGGTGTTTTGCCTAGGAGGAACTTTAAATAAGAATGTCATCGAAAAACACCAATACAAAACTAGCGTAAGTAGGGGCACAGGACATCGTTCATCAGCGCCTGGAAAGTGGGAGAGGTGTTGGAGAGCCCAAACAGCATGACCAAGAACTCATATAGTGCCCCTGATGTGTACGGAAGGAGGTCTTGGCAACATTGTCAGGGTGCATTCGGACCTAGTGGTAGCCTGAACATAAGTCAAGCTTTGTGAAGAACTTAGCCCCATGGAGTTCATCCAGGAGCTCATCCACCATTGGGGTCGGAAACTTGTCCTTCGTGGTCCTAGCATTGAGGGCACGGTAGTCAATGAGAAACGCTAGGACCCGTCTGCCTTGCGCACCAGCAAGACAGGTGCCAAGAATGGGGAAGTGCTCGGCTGAATAATTCCCTGAGTGAGCATGGCTTAGCACTGCTTCTCCAGCTCATCGTTCTGCAACTATGGGTAGCGGTAAGGATGCACGGTGACTAGAGTAGTACTCGGCAGTAGGTGGATGCAGTGGTCATACGGCCGGGCAGGCATCCACATGACTTGTCGAATACCCCCTCAAGCTAAAGAAGAAGGCGGTCCAATTGGGGATGAGGACCGCCTGAGGCAGCCATGATGAGGAGCTAGTGGGCCCCGGTCGAGGGTGGCCCCCAACTCCCTGCCACAGCACGCGTCGGCTGTTCCTCTCGAATAACATCATCATGGCCGCAAAAGTCCCAGAGGACAGGACCCAAGGTCTAGAGGAAATCCACGCCAACGATGAAGTCAAAGCATCCCAAGTCGAGTCTGACGCAGGTGACGGAGAAAGCTTCAGCGCTGATGGTGATGGGAACGCCGTGAGTGATGCCTTCGCACGGGAGACGGTCACCATTGGCAATCATGACAAGGAGCTATGCCCCGCCCGTAGTAGCCAAGCCAAGATAGCACATAGTCGAGCCCTGAAGGTAGTTGTGAGTGGAACCAATGTTGATGAGCGCTAGGAGGGACTCACCTTGCACCGACATTGGTAGCAGCATCGTGTTCTCTATGCAGATGCCAGCCACTGCATGGAGGAAGACCACCTGGGCATTAGCTGCCCCTGGGCGTTAGGCAAGGCAGCATTCTCAGGCTGCTACAACCCAACGACCTCATCGGTGGCCAATAGCTCCACGTCAACGTAGTCATTAGCTTCCAAGTAGAAGAGGCATGGACACACAAGGCCACGGACATAGGGCTCGTTGTAGTTGGCGATGCTGCTCAGCCATCTCCACCAGAGATAGATGACGGAATGGGCAGCCAGCAGGGGCTGTCGGGACAGCGGGTGTGGCGGCCACCCCGCCTAATGCTGGTGCACCCGTTGGTGCACGCGGGGGAACTGGCAGGGCTAGCCGCGGGGGCTGGCGGTTGCCCCATGGTGGAGGCACATGTGCGACCGCGGCCGCATGTCGCTCGAACGCTCGAGCTAGATAAACAATGGTTTGTAGGTTCTGAGGATCCCGCAGCTCCACATCCACCTTGATATGCTCGAGAAGGCCACCCACAAACAACTCAGCCTTCTAGGGCAACGATAAGTGCTGAGAGTGGCACAGGACAGCACTAAAACGCTCGGCGTAGTCTTGAATCATCGACACGAACAGAACTCGCACCAACATGGACAGGCGGGAATTACGCACCATCGGCCCAAACAAGAGGTTGCACAACTCTTGAAGGTATCCCACGATGGCATGCCCTCATCCTGCTCTAGGGCATAGTACCACGTCTGGGCCGCACCCTTCAGATGGTATGACGCGAGCCACGTGCGGTCCAAAGCCAGCGTACCCTGAGCACAGAAATTGCTCACATTGGTTGAGCTAGTTCAGGGGATCCACCGAGCCATCGTACGTGGAAAACTGTAGCTTGTAGAATCGGGGCGGGTCATGATCGCTGGACGCCGAGGACCCGACGGCGCCGATGGGTGGCGCCAAAAACTCTGGGTACGGAGGCGCCATGGAGGTGCCAGGGAGCAGGGTGCCATCGAGGGCACCGTAGATGGTGTCAGAGAGGAACGGACCCCCGTGGGTCCCCGTAGCTAAGGCGGAAACCTCGGGCAGCACATATGGCCGTGGCGGCGGTGAGGAGTAGATGGGCGCCACGGTGCCGAAGTCCCATGCCAGGATGGGCGACGGTGATGGCAGGAAGGAGAGATGGTGGAGGGGACTTGAGTCGATGCTAGTGGGTGGTGCAAGGATGATCCCGACATGTCGGCAGCAGCGGACGTGGGTAGGGCTGGGTGAGGAGGTTGCAGCGAGGGCTGCGGTGGGGGTCGTGGCAGGTAGGGCAGGGAAGGTGGGTAGGAGTGCGGGTAAGATGGCATCGGCGGCGACGCATAACGAGCAAGCAGCGGCGGCTGCATGGCGCACCGCATTTCAGCCATGGCGTGCGAGATTTCGACGACCGCAGCCCCACCTGCTCTACGGTGAAGATAGCGATAGGCACACTGGTGGCTGGCTGCGACCCCTGGGACTGCATAGCAGAGATCAGGGGCAGGGTGGTGGATGGTGTAGCAGAGCTGACCGGCGGTGGAGCAGACAATGTCGGCAGCGGTGGTGGACGAAGGGAGTCCGAGGGCTGACATTACCGATACCAGATTGATAGGAATGGAGTTCCTACTTCGGCTAGAACATAGATTGTAGGAGTGGAGGATTGGAGGGAGAGGTTTGAAGGAGGATGAACGACGACGAGGTGTCGTGGTGAGCGGCTAGAGCGAGGGGCACGTGTGCGCTGCGTGCAGGAGGAGAGGGTGGCTAGGGTTTGGTGTCCCGACTCCCTTCTGGAAGCCGGAAACAATAAAGTGTTTCTGCTTAATTCTAAATCTGTCCACTTACAAAGTATTTATACTTCTATCATAAAATATGCGAATAACTCCTCTATTTATAAAAAAATAGACTAATATGGTCCTGATACCCCCCTAGACCGGCGCCCCTTTAGCCACTGCTGGCCTTCCACCTATTGTAGTGGACATCGGTCATAACACATTGCTGTTGATATGGATAGAAAGACATGGATGAAAATACAGAAGCCACGTGGTGATGCAATCTTCATCCATGAAGCCCACTTAGCTCTCAATCTGGATCCTTGAAGATTATGGTAGCAATAGATGGAGATTGAAGAATATGCTAAGCACACTGGAGATATTTGGACAGACCAATATTGAATTTGGTTATGAGGTCACATTGAATATAATGTCATTTTCTGATGAGGACATCCCAACCAAGCATGCTCCATCTAATTCCACGCCAACCTCTACACCGACTACGCCGGCACCAGCCCATGTCATCAATGGACCGATTACACATAGTCGTGGAAAAAAGCTACAACAAGAGGTCCACGCGCTACTTTGTGAGATTCATTTTAACATTAATGAGAAATATATACTACCTAAGTGTTGTACCTTGGTTGTACTCAGGTATATAGAAGAAGAGAAGGATGAATCAGACCCTGAAGAACGGACCAGTGCAAGTTCAAGAAGAAGTCAAAAACGGACCAGTGCAAGTCAAAAACGGACCAGTGAAAAGAATCTTCATAACTTTTCACTCACAAAAGATATTAAGGTCCATGAGCACTTGTTGGAAAGCTTGACGAGTCTACTTTCCAATGAATCTAGTGGCGACCAGTTTGGATACACCATATTGCCTGCAGACCAGAATTAGTACAGACTGCTCAGAAGGTCAACCGTCTGTCATGACAGAATGTTGGTACAACTTGCCAAGTAAAAATGTACCAATCTACAGCGTTTAGTGGTGCATGGCATACGTTGCTGGAAAGCTCTTGGAGTCTAGTTTCACACCCAAGAAACGGTTCATCATTTGGACTTCCCAATAAAAAGTTATGGTCAGTTTATTGGAAACTGCTCTGGAGGCCAACAGTCACGCGAAGCCACTTCGGGAATCCATTTCGAGGGAACCTTTCAAATTGCCTTCCCTCAGAAACTCTATTTCGTTTTCATACCTATCTAGCAGGGCTGTTGCTAGTATAAATACCCCCTAAGACTCATTGTAATCTAAGACTTTGATAATTGAAATACAGAACCCCTTTATTCAGGTGCGTGCTAACAAATTCAGAGAGTGATCTCTACCCCTTTGCTCTTGTGTTTTCCTTCGCGGAGATTACAGAAGCGGCCGCGTCATCGGCACCCAATCCGTGCTCCTGATCCTTGAGTTCAGGTTGCGTAGGTTGGTTCTTTGAGAGTGTGGTTGGGCGAATCCTTGGTTCAGGCTGCCGTATAGAGACGGTGGTTGGCTCCTTGTGCGTGTCGTCAGGTTGCACTAGTTATCCTCGCTGCTTGCAACAAGTTATCGACTGATCTTCAGCTAGTTATCCATCCTACGTCGTGAAGATCGGGACAACGACCTCACCATCTGGTATCAAAGCTCAAGTTTCCACGGTAGGATTTTTACCCTTTGCTACATATATATATATCTTGTTCGTCCTATCCACCAAAAAGACATAAAAAAATTGCATTAAGCCCTTTGTTTCAGTCTGTTTTCTTGTGAGTTTGGTTAAGTTTCAGTCCATTAGAGTTTTATTTAGTTGCTGATCATCATATCCTTTGTGTGTCCTTTGTGTCTCTTTTATATCTACAAATCCCTAAAGAAAATCTGAAACCGGTATCATCCTTCGCGTAAACTTTGAGCCTATCAAGTTAGAACGCTGACGGTTGTGTCTTGTTTCAAAAAAAAAAGTGTGTGTAAGTGTTATATCTGCTCTTGTTCTTAGTTATAAAAAAACAAAGTATCAAAAAAAGGAAAGTGAAAAAAAAGGAGAGTTGAGGAAGAAAACTTGTGAAGAAAGAGTAGAAAGTTCACTCTGTTTATATGCTCAAGTTCTGAATTTTATATCAAGTCACACAATCAGTCATTATCCATCTTTGGTGCAAAATTTTGCCTGGGTTTGATTGCAACACTTGCATCCTAGGCATACTCCTTGTTTGCATCAAATCTGAATTATCTTTGCGCGTGTGTTTGATCTATTTACATCACTCATATCTTGTGGTCAGCACTAGGCATTGAACTTCTAGTTTGGATTGTGGTTTAACTTTACAATATCAAGAATTTAGACTGCATTCCTTGTGAAATATATCCCCACCAAGCTCCACAAATAACCCACCGTCATAGGAAAATACTGATCTTGGATTCTCCCAACCATCATTCTCGGTTACCACCTCGCATTGGCCGTTGTAATTTGCGGGGAACTCACATGAGCTTCGGTTGGTAAGAGAGGTGAGATTGTGAGATTCCACATATAATTCCCTATTCTACATATATTGTTGCTTTGCCTTCACTAATTTTTTACAGCAAGATGACTGAGCATCCGGAGATTGATGATTGTGTCACCATGGCACAATTCAATGAGATGAAACAAAGCATGGAGACGCTAACAAACAATGTTCAAGCACTCATAAACCGGTTGCAAATTCATCCTCATGATAATGCAAATGGCAGTCACCATGAAGATGAAGTTGAAGAAAGCGAAGGAGAAGCTGCTCGTCGTGCAAGGGAACGGCGTAGAGAGCGAGCTGCTGCCAATGCAAGAAGACCTCCTTTTCCACGACGTGATCATGGTGGTAGAGGTGTTGGTCATGGACATGGGAGAGGTATTGGATTGGAAGAAAGTGAAACTGAAGAAGAGGATGAACAGCCCCATTATGATGATCGTCGTCACCGAAGAAATCGTAGGCGTAATCAGCACAATAAAGAGAGGTTTGGCAAGTTAAAATTCACCATGCCCCAGTTTGAAGGAGGACCTGATCCTGAAGCATATCTTACATGGGAGTTGAAGGTGGATAAAATTTTTCGTGTGCATAATTATTCTGAGAGAAAGAAGGTTGCCATGGCTGCTCTTGAGTTCGATGGGTATGCTCTAATCTGGTGGGAGCAAATGTTGAATGAAAGAGAAGAAGCTGGTCAAGGTGATGTTCGTTCATGGGCTGAAATGAAGAGAGAATTGAGAGCAAGATTTGTCCCCAAACATTATCGCCGTGATTTGTTTGACAAGCTACAGAATCTGAAGCAAGGAAGCCTCAGTGTTGATGAGTATTATAAAGAGATGGAGAAGGCGATGATTAGAGCCAATGTAATTGAAGATGAAGAGCAAACAATTGCAAGATTTATGTCAGGGCTGCATCGGAATATTCAGCGCATTGTTGAATTTCAGCAATATCGTAATCTTGTTGAATTAGTGCATCAAGCTAGCAAAGCTGAGCGGCAATTGCAGCAGGATATGAAGTCCACAAGAGGAGTATCTTTCAGCACAAAGAGTGCAGCAAGTGGAAGTAAATTTGCACCCAAAGGAAGTGGAAGTAAAGGTACATTTTCCAGCTCAAACGGTGGTGCACGATCTAGCAACCTTGGTTCTTCTAGTAGCAAAGAGTTGGCTGCTCAAAATGAGAAATTCAAATCAGCAAACTCAGTGGGTTCTTCCAGCAAGAGTAGTGGAATTCAGTGCTTCAAGTGTGGTGGTCGTGGTCATGTTGCAAGAGAGTGTCCAAACGGTAGAACCATCATTATGAATGATCAAGGGGAGTATGAATCTGCTAGCGAGGAAGAACAAGAAGATAGTGGAAGTGAGAGTAATCTTGAGAAGGACATCTGTGAATTTGAATCTGGTGCTGCTCTTGTTGTAACTCAGATTTTGAGTGTACAAATGAGCGATGCTGAAAATGGACAGCGGCACAATTGTCGAGGGTATCAGTAAGGGGTACCCTCGGCGATGCGCATTATGAGATTGCCCGTACGCAGGTCGAGACCCTCAATTCGACGCTCTAATCTTACCTATGCGCCGCCATCGACGGCCGTAACCTCGAAGACGGAAATAGCGTCGAGCGAATCGATCAGGCGTCGAGCGCCGGTTACCGTCGAATACGGAATAGGCTCATGCGAACCGGGGGGCGTCGCGCGCGAGGGCGCCATCCGCCGCCTGACGCGCGCACGCGGGCGGGAGCATTAAATGCGCCTGATGTTTCCCCACCTAACGCACAGGTCACGGGAGGCGTGATAGGGAACAGGCTTCCGTCCCATCAATCTTTTTGCAGCCTTCCCACCGAACGACCCAGGGCGTGTCAGGACGCAGGAAACGAGGATGGAACGTCTAATCGGGACCCCCTCGAGACATCTAAGGTCAGCGCTCCAGATATCAGCATATTACACGGCGTCCGACCCTCGACCGAACAGGGTCCCTTCCTAGGGACAAGTTGGGCGTCGACTGACAACATCACAGTTACCTCGCCGGATCCGCCGCCTTACCGTACAAGCATGCAACCTCAGAACCAGCGCAAGGCGGCGGGCAGGGCAGAACGCAGGATCACGCGTAATCATCACCGGGCTATCAAGATGGGACGGCTCGAGGCCATGCCGTACGGAAGCCTCGAGTAGGTAGGCGCTCCATGCGGCTATCGACCCCTACTTTAACATCTACGCGTGTACCCTGTGTCTCTCCTTGGAGCTATAAAAGGAGAGACTCAGGAATAGAAGAGAACAACACAAGACCACACTCATACGTAGTAGAGCTTCGCACTTCATACCACGCTTGTATTCGCCCCTGTACAAGCACTTAGGTGCAAGATAATACAAACTCTCTCCCCCCGCTGGACGTAGGGCCTTCTCTTGCCCGAACCAGGATAAACCTTTGTGTCTTCTTGCATCACCATCCGGGAAAGGGAGCACGCATACAAATTTACTCGTTGGTGTGACCCCCCGGGGGAAAAACACCGACAGTTGGCGCGCCAGGTAGGGGTCCTGCATGTTTTTCATCGATTTCCCACTCCTTTCCGGATGGCTACTCTTGCCTCGCCGTTTCCGCGCTCCACGGTGATTTGGTTTGGGAGTCTCGAGTTCATGTCTACGGGCTCCGGCTACGACATGATCTTGCTCTCAGTCAAAGGACCAGAAGGAGCCCGCGTTACGCCAGCACAGTTGAAGGCCCCGAGACGCCCTCACCACCACGCCTCCCCGCCTAAGAAGAGGCGCGGACAGCACCACCGCGGCCCCTCTGCTCCAGCACGACCAACAGCTCGTGCGAGGCAGGACGTGGGCCACAAGGCGGCAGCACCATGTGACGGACCAACAAGCGCGACGACTCAGCACCGCGCGACGACGGGAGGGGACGCGTCTCGCGCGCTCTCCCCCACCGCAGCTAGGCTACTTCCACACGGGTTGTTCTCTCCAAGGGCGGCACTGCCGTTCGGGTTGGACAACGCCGCGGTGTCGCTCGCCAGGGCGATATGCCCAAATGTCCAGACGTACGTAGAAAGACCAATGGTCCTCCCACGTAGCTCTGAAGCGCGGCAGTCGGCGTCCGAGCTGCCGGACCTTTCCCGAGTACAAGGCCTCCGTCGTCTAGGCCCCGGACGATACTCGATCACCCCCCTCAGGCAACGATTGCTGGAGGAAGGACGTGGGTGTTTCTATGCCGCCGAACCGCACTCCGACTCCGAGACAGACAGCTATGACCCTATGAGGGAATGCTATCACATCGACGGGGCGGTAGAAACTACTGACGAGACACGGGATGCTGCCGCGGGTGGTCGAGCCCCCGCAGCGCGAGAAGACCCCAGGACGCCTGGGAACGACGGACAGCTCGACCCCCCTCCTCAGGAAGACAGGACCGCGCAGCTCGCGCAGCTGCGGGAGCTCAAGATGAAGCTCGACGAAGACCGCGAGCGCCTCGTCCTGCTCGAGCAAAACCTCGAGCAAGACCTGCCCTACCCGCCGGGCGGAAGTGTCCGCAGACGCGCTCGAGAGGTACATCGACAGATCGTCGGCGACTCAGAGCCAGAGCAACCTGTCAGCCGTTTCCCTCGAGCAGGCCAGAATGTAGTGGCAGCGACGATGCTGCTACGTAACATGCCAGAGCCGTCGAATTCCCAGGCCCGACGCATTCGAGATGAGGTACAGACATTGCTCCAGGTGGCGGCGGTGCAACAAGCCGAAAGTTCGGCGTCTCGACGGCGAGGAGCTGCCACAGAGAAGCGCGACGAACAGCCTCTAAACGAAGAGGAGGTGTCAGTCCAACAACAACCTCCCCCTCGAGGTAGAAAGACCGCTCTCATCCTCCCCGTCGACGGTCAACATCGACACGACGCGCGGCACGACATCAAAGAAAATCGACGCTGCCGGCATGGAGACGCGGAAGAGCGCGGTTATAGCACGCATCGCGGTGGGAGATACGACAGCGACGAGGACCGGGTGGCTCCCGAGCCACCAGGCCCACGGGTGTTTAGCAGGGCGATCCGCAGCACGCCCCTGCCCAATCCATTTCGACCCCCGACCAGCATCGCGAAGTACAATGGAGAGACCAAACCAGAGTTGTGGCTGGCCGACTTCAGGCTGGCCTGTCAGCTAGGTGGCGCTCGAGGTGATGATCGAGCCATCATCAGACAGCTACCCCTTTTCCTCTCCGACACCGCCCGTCGATGGCTCGAGGAACTCCCTACCAATCAGATCCACAACTGGGTTGATCTGGTCAGAGTCTTTGAGGGTAACTTCAAAGGGACCTACATACGACCAGGGAACTCATGGGACCTCAGCAAGTGCAAGCAGAAGTCAGGAGAAACTCTTCAGGAGTATGCTCGGCGCTTCTCGAAGCAGCGCACTGAGCTGCCGCACTTCCCTGACCACGACGTCATCTTGGCGTTTGTCTCGGGCACCACCAGCCGAGACTTGGTGCGGGAATTAGGTCGCAATCGACCTCAGACCGTCGACGAGCTGATGGACGTAGTAGCCAACTACGCGGCAGGGGAAGAGGCAGTCGGCGCCTTCTTCAGCTCAGAAGGGAGGAAAGGCAAGCAGCCCATCAACGAAGATGGGACCCCCAGTCGAGGCCTCAAGAAAAACAAAAAGAAGCAGAAAGTGCGGCAGTTCTACCGGGAAGATTCCGATGACAACCTTGTCGCCGCCATGGATCGAAAGAAGCCTCGAGGCCCTCCGGATGGAGGCATCTTTGACAAGATGTTGGAGGAGCCGTGCCCTTACCATAAGGGAGGCGCCAACCACAAGCTCAAGGACTGTCGTATGCTGAGAAAGCATTTCGACGGTCAGGGGTTCAAAAAAGATACGCGTGATGACTCCAAGAAAGAGAAGGCTGGCAGCAAGGAGGACAACAAAGATGACGACGGCTTCCCCGCCGTCCACGACTGCTACATGATCTATGGCGGGCCCTCGACCCAGTTGACCACGAGGCAGCGCAAAAGGGAGCGTCGCGAAGTCTTTGCAGCAAGAATGGCGGTGCCCCAATACCTTAGCTGGTCAAGCACTCCTATCACTTTCGACCGAGAAGACCACCCCGACAAGGTAGTCGCCCCAGGCGTCTACCCGCTCGTCGTCGACCCCATCATCGTCAACACCCGGCTTTCGAAAGTGCTGATGGATGGTGGCAGCAGCCTCAACATCATCTACCTCGAGACCCTCGACCTCCTCGGCATCGATAGAGGACGCCTCCAGCCAAGCGTCGGCGGTTTCCATGGCGTCGTGCCAGGAAAAAAGGCACTGCCAGTAGGACGAATTGACCTATCGGTCTGCTTCGGCACAGCGGCCAACTTCAGGAAGGAGACCCTCACTTTCGAGGTGGTTGGGTTCCGAGGCACGTACCACGCCATCATCGGGCGCCCGGGCTACGCCAAGTTCATGGCCATACCCAACTACACCTACTTGAAGCTGAAGATGCCCGGTCCCAAAGGCGTCATCACTGTCAGTTCCTCCTTCGAGCACGCGTACGAGTGCGACGTTGAATGCGTCGAGTACGGGGAGGCGGTCGAGAGCTCCACCGAGCTCGTCGCGAAGCTCGAGGCCCTAGCCGCTGTGGCTCCAGAGCCTAAGCGCCACGCGGGCAGCTTCGAGGCGGCGGAAGGAACCAAGAAGATCCCGCTCGACCCCAACGACCCCAACGGCAAAGTGCTGACGATCAGCGCCGACCTCGACCCCAAATAGGAAGCCGTGCTCGTCGACTTTCTCCGTGCAAATGCTGATATGTTTGCATGGAGTCCCTCGGACATGCCAGGCATACCGAGGGAAGTCGCCGAGCACTCCTTGGAGATTCGAGCCGGTTCCAAGCCAGTAAAGCAGCGGTTGCGCCGATTCGATGAGGAGAAGCGCAAGATCATTGGCGAGGAAGTCCACAAGCTTTTGGCGGCCGGATTCATCAAGGAGGTTCATCATCCTGACTGGTTAGCAAACCCTGTATTAGTTAAGAAAAAGAATGGGAAAATGAGGATGTGTGTCGATTATACTAGTCTGAATAAAGCATGTCCGAAAGTTCCCTTTCCATTGCCACGCATTGATCAGATTGTCGATTCTACCGCGGGATGTGAAACCCTTTCTTTCCTTGATGCATATTCTGGTTACCACCAAATAAAAATGAAGGAGTCCGACCCGCTCGTGACCTCTTTCATCACGCCTTTTGGGATGTATTGCTACGTAACCATGCCATTCGGGCTTCGAAATGCGGGAGCCACGTATCAACGTTGCATGCTCCACGTGTTTGGCGAACATATAGGGTCCACGGTCGAGGCCTACGTCGACGACATTGTCGTCAAGTCAAGGCGACGAGGAGACCTGATCCAGGACCTGGAGATTGCCTTTAGCTGCCTACGCACCAGCCAGATCAAGCTCAATCCCGAGAAGTGCGTTTTCGGTGTACCTCGAGGCATGCTCCTAGGTTACATCGTTTCACAGCGCGGCATCGAGGCCAACCCCGAGAAAGTCTCGGCCATCACGAAAATGGGGCCGATCCGAGACATCAAGGGTGTACAGAGAGTCACGGGGTGCCTGGCGGCTCTGAGCCGTTTCATCTCGAGACTAGGAGAAAAGGCATTGCCATTATATCGACTCCTAAAGAAGGTCGAGCGTTTTTCTTGGACCCCCGAGGCCGAGGAAGCACTCGAAAGGCTGAAGAAGACGTTGACCTCGGCCCCAGTCCTGGTTCCACCTCAACCTGCAGAGTCGCTGCTCCTCTACGTCGCATCGACGACCCAGGTCGTCAGCGCGGCGGTGGTGGTCGAAAGACAAGAGGAGGGTCATGCGCTGCCGGTCCAAAGGCCAGTCTATTTCGTCAGCGAGGTGCTTTCGGAGACCAAGATGCGTTATCCCCAAATCCAGAAGCTGATTTATGCCGTAATCCTTGCCCGTCGCAAGCTGCAGCATTACTTCCTTGGCCACCCCATCACGGTGGTCTCGTCTTTTCCTTTAGGCGAAATAATCCAGAGCAAAGAAGCCACGGGAAGAATAGCAAAATGGTCGGTCGAGCTCATGAGTGAGACTCTCGCTTATGCGCCTCGCAAGGCCATCAAATCGCAGGCCCTGGTAGACTTCATCGCAGAATGGACGGACACCCAGCTCCCCCCGACCCAGGTCCAGGCGGAACTATGGACGATGTATTTCGATGAGTCGCTCATGAAAACTGGAGCTGGAGCCGGCCTGCTGTTCATCTCACCCTTGGGCGTCCACATGAGGTACATAATCAGGATTCATTTTGCCGCATCTAACAATGTCGCAGAATATGAGGCCCTCGTCAACGGTCTCAAGATTGCTATCGAGTTAGGAGTCCGACGCCTCGACGTCCGAGGTGACTCCCAACTCGTCATCGACCAAGTAATGAAAACCTCGAGCTGCCACGACCCAAAAATGGAAGCGTACTGCAAGGAGGTCCGTCGACTCGAGGACAGGTTCCACAGCCTCGAGCTTGTCCATGACGCTCGACGCTACAACGAGGCAGCCGACGAACTCGCCAAGATCGCATCTACCAGAGGCACAGTGCCGCCTGATGCATTCTCAAAGGATCTTCACGAGCCATCCGTCGACCTAGGCACGGGGGCTGGCGTCGACGCCACCACTGCCCAACCAACCAATGCTGTCGATACGCTCTTGATGGTGGAAGAGATGATGGAGATAGAACGACGACCGGGTCGACCATTCGATTGGCGCACACCGTTCCTCGACTGCCTTATCCGCGGCGAGCTGCCAGAAGACAAGACAGAAGCTCGTCGTATCGCTCGACGGGCCAAATCATATGTGATCTATGGTGAAGACAACGAGCTATATCGACGGAGCCCAACGGGGGTCTTACAACGTTGCATCACCGTAGAAGAAGGCCGAAAACTCCTCGATGACCTGCACTCGGGGGCTTGTGGCCACCACGCCGCTTCACGGACCCTTGTAGGGAACGCTTTTCGGCAAGGCTTCTACTGGCCAACGGCTGTGGCGGATGCCATCGAGCTCGTACGCTCGTGTCATGGGTGCCAGTTCTACGCCAAGCAGACGCATCTGCCCGCCCACGCTCTTCAGATGATCCCCATCACCTGGCCGTTTGCGGTATGGGGGCTCGATTTAGTAGGACCTCTACAAAAGGCGAAAGGAGGATACACCCATTTGCTGGTGGCCATTGACAAGTTCTCAAAATGGATTGAGGCTCGACCCATCACCAACATCCGCTCCGAGCAGGCCGTCCTCTTCTTCACCGACATCATCCATCGGTTTGGGATCCCCAATGTCATCATCACCGACAACGGCACCCAGTTCACCGGCAGAAAGTCCTTGGATTTCTGCGATCAGCATCATATCCGTGTGAACTGGTCTGCAGTAGCCCACCCTCGAACTAACGGCCAGGTCGAGCGTGCCAACGGCATGATTTTGCAAGGACTCAAGCCAAGGATCTACAATCGATTGAAGAAATTTGGCAAGAAATGGGTCGAGGAGCTTTCCTCAGTCCTATGGAGCCTTAGGACAACGCCAAGCAGGGCCACCAAATACACCCCGTTCTTCATGGTCTACGGCTCTGAGACTATCCTCCCCACAGACCTCGAGTACGGGTCACCTCGACTCAAGGCTTACAACGAGCAATCGAACAAAGAAACTCAAGAAAACGCGGTCGACCAACTCGAGGAGGCTCGAGACATGGCCCTCCTCAACTCTGCCAGACATCAGCAGAGACTCCGACGCTACCACGACAAGCACGTGCGCAAGAGGGACCTCAACGTAGGCGACCTTGTCCTAAGACGCCGGCAAAGCAACCAAGGACGCCACAAGCTGACTCCACCTTGGGAAGGCCCGTATGTGGTGGCCGAGGTCCTTAAGCCAGGAACGTACAAGTTGGCGGACGAAAAGGGGGCAATCTTCACCAATGCATGGAACATCGAACAGCTACGTCGATTCTACCCCTAGAAGTCCTAAACTTACGTTCCTACATTTTGTACGAAGACTTTGTAAACGAGCGCGTGAATAAGTAAAGTCTTTCTCTCGAGCGACTTCTTTTTGTGCTAAAAATAGTTACGAGTCATAGTCTCGACGTTAAAAGGGGATGCCGACCATGACCCATCATAGTCAGCACCCCCTCGGGGGCTACCAGGGGGACGACCCCCCCCCCCAAGCGTCGAAAAACCAAGAAGTTTTCTTTTCTTACTTAGTAAACCTTGCATGGCTCGAGTAGCTAAGGCGCCTCGAGCCCCCCAAAGGCCGAGGGATAACGAGCCGGAGAACTCCCACGCCCCCGGGCTATGGAAACTCTACTCACTTCCTTACCCTTGAGGTAATCGAGGTTGTTTTTTGACGAAAGATCTAGCAAGGGATACAAACGTAGGAACAAAGAGAAATAAAAGGACCTCGAGCGGAAAGACAAATAAGCATTTAACAATTACAAAAAGACACCGTATCGCTTAGCAACAAAATCAACAAAATATCATACAAGGGGCCCCAGGCGCCCTGAGCAGGCTCGCGGGCCTCAGTCCGCGGCCCGATCCTCACCGCCCTCGCCTCCGCCCGAGCTAGCCTCAGGAGGGAGCACCTCAGGCTCGAAGAGCTTGGCCAACCTTTCCCCAGGAGCCTCCGCGCCGTCGATCAAGGCATGGAGCCTCTCCTCGTTCTCCGCGTCGGTCTTGGAGATGTCGGTGACGAAGCCATGGGACACCACCTCCATGTCGTAGGAGAAGCCCGAGTAGACAACCGCCATCGCCCGCTTCACCCCGATGTGGAGGGCGTCCCGCACCCGATCTCGCAGCGTCGCGCCTATGTAGCACAACTGGTCGACCAGGGCGTCGCCTCGAGCGTCCTCCCTCGACTCATCCATAGGCTCGACCTCCCAAGAGGTCGAGAGATCACTTATCGCCGTCCGCACTCGACGGTTCAAAGCAACCTCCGCCTCGAGCTGAGCCTTGGCGTTGCGAGCCTCGGCTTGGGCGGCCAGGAGTTCGTCCTTGAGCCCTGTAAGAGCCAATATAAAGAGACCTTAGGAAAAACCAAGCACACCTCGAAAAAGAAATTCGACAAAGGAAACATACCTTTGATGCTCTCCTCTAGGGCCATGTTCTCGCCGACCAATCTGGTGTTGGCACGCTCGATCTCTCTGTTGGAGCGCGCCAGCTCAGTATTGGCGACGCGGAGATCTTCGATCACCCTGCCAGCCTGAGCAACGGCTCCACTCTTCTCCAGCAATTCTCCCTTCAGACGCTCGACGTCGTCAGAGAGACTGCGGGATCGAGCCCGCTCCGCCTCGAGGTCTTCGACGGCCTTGTTCTTTACGTCCTCAGCGGCACCCCTTGCGACCTCACTGTCCACGTACGCCACTTTCATCTTCTGGAAAGAATCGCGTAGGGAGTCCAGGTCGGTCTTGAGAAGGCCCTTCTCCTTGTCCAGGTCCGCAATGACGCTCTTGTAGGACAGGGCCTCCTCCCGGGCTCTGGACGCGGCCTCCTCGACCGTAAGAGCCCGCTCCCATAGCTGCATCGCCTCCTCCTCCGTCTTCTTCGAGGCCTCTCGGGCCTCGGCCAAAGCAGCCTCCCTCGCCTTCTTCTCCTCCTCGAGTGCTATGAGATCTTTGTAAGCTTTAAGGAGCTTTTCCTGCGACTCGAGGAGTTGATCCTTGAGGAGGGGGAGCTGCTCCCAACCGCCCCTCGTGGCGTGTATGAAGCTGGACTTGATGCGAGAGGTCTCTTTCATATCCTGCGAATCAAGGGTCGGATGGATTAGAATACAGAAACCAGAAAGCACCATGAAGATTGGAGTTCGAGAAACACTTACAAAATAAGCAGGCCCGAGCCCGTTGTTGATGACGTCCGATAGGAGCCCCACCACATGCTTCATCCAAAGGCGGAGCTCCTCGACATGCTCCCACTTCTCGACCTCCTTCTTGTCGTCGAGGAAGATATTGGGCTCGGACGGGTCGGTGGAAGCTCGGATACGAATCCGATCGGGACACCAGTTCTCCATCTCCCGATCAGCCCGCGCCTAGACGCCGCGGATAAAGTTCTCGACGGTCTCGAGGGAACCCCCGTTGCGCAAGAACAGGTCGGCGAGGCAAGGAAAGCGCCCGTCGTCATCCACCGTCTTCCAGGTACCGTCCTTGCTCCCTGATGACCCAATCTCATCCTCCTCAGAGGGAAAGTGGTCCTCCCATGCTCGACGCTCCCGGGGGAACCCTGGGGCGATCCCGTCCATGCCGTAGATCGTCCTCTTGATCTCGGACTCGGGGTCGGTGGGGGTGCGCATCATACAGGCGAGCGCCACCACTCCGTCCGCTCGCCCCGACTCTGCCCGGATCGCGGCAGGCGCCCCCGGGAGGAGCCACGCTGGGGTGGGAGGGCCATACACCGGCAAATTTTCCTCCTGATCGCCGGGCTCTTGCGGCGCCAGTGGCGCCGGTTGGGCCAAACCTTGAGGCGGGGGCTCGAGTGGCTCGTCCTCTTGGCCCCCCTGCTGCTGCTGCTGTTGCTGCCCCTGCTGCTGCTGCTGCTCCTCCTGTTGATGCTGCAGTTGCTCCTCTGGTTGGGGTTGCTGCTGCTGCTGCTGCTCCTGTGGCTGCCGCGCCGCCTCGCGCTCCCGCTGTTCATCCTCCTCCCTCTTCTTTTTCTGCTCCTCGAGGGTGCGGAGGCCGGCGGGCCAGGGAGTTGATCCCCCGACATGAGGGGTCGATGTTTCCTCCTCCATGGGGCGGGCACCCCCAGACGCTCCGTCACCATCAGACGTGTCGCTGATGGTGATGGGTTCCCCCTCGACCCCCAATCTAGGGGGCTCGGGGGCTCCCTCTGACGCTTGCGTCTGGGGCGCCTCACCACCAGTCGGCGGCAACGGAGTAGGCGCGGGACGAGGCGGAGCCCTCTCGACGCCGGCTGGAGGTTGGGAGCTGGAGGAGCCTACGAAACAAAGGGTAAGGGTCAGACGTTACGATAACCGACACAGGAACATCGCAACGCCCAGAAATAAACTACGAACCAGGTTCCTTGGAGGCGGCACCCGTTCTGAGCTTCTTTGCCATGGACGGCTGGGCCTGCTCAAGGGTCCGCTTCAGCCTGAGAAAAGGTTGGCATATGAGGAAAGGTGGAAGAATGGGAAGACAAAAACCGCAACATCAAAAAAGGCTTACCCCATAGGGAGAACGGCTCGCCTCCCGCTACCCCGACCAGTGGGCCTCGAGCCACCCCGCGTTAGAGCTCCAGGCCCCTCGAGGGCAGGTACTGGCCTAGGCGCGTCGGTCCCCGCCTGGCGGGCGCCGGGACTGGCGCTCCTACGGCCGGCATCTCCTTTCTCAGAGGCCGCGGCGCGGCCACGAGTTAGCGGCCCCGACGCCGGGGGCCTAGCTAGACCGCTCTACCGGGGCACTAGGGGAGGGCGCGGTGCGTCTTGGCCCGCCTTGGTCGCGGGAGGGGTGTCGGCCTGAGGGCGACAGGATCCGCTCGGACCCTCCTCTGGCGCCTCCGTCCGGGGGGCATCGACGTCACCTCGAGGAGGGCCCTCGAGAATCCGATCGAGGCGCGACGCCATCCCCTCAGAGTCGTCGCTGTCCTCGTCGTCATCGTCGTCATCGTTGGGGGATTCTTCCTCAGGCTCCCCCCTCTGCCTGGATTTGGCTTGACGCGCCTCTAATGCTTGGCGGTCGAGGTTCTTCTTCTTCTTCTCCCCCTTCTTTGCAGAGTCCTTCGCAGACTTTAGCTTTTCGGCAGATTGGCGCCGTTTGTCACGATCGACCTCGTCCTCCTTTACCGGAGGCCTCGAGGACCGGACATCAATCCGACCCTGCCAAAACTAAGGTGGACTTAGAAAAAAGAGAGGGGAGAAAGGAAACCCAGAGTCAAGGCTGCGCGCAAGAAGAAAGCGTACCAGATCGATCGAGCCTGCGTCAGGTCTCATGGGGAAGCCGTTAACATGCTCCGGCTGAAAATCACCGGCAATTGCAGCCCTGACTCGGGCCGCGACTTCGTCGTCCGCCGGAGCCTCGTTGGACATCCGACACGCCTCAAGGTCCCGAGAGGAGACGCCAGGGCCCATCTCGTCCATCCTCAACGGTCGTGACATCAGAGGGAGAACTCTCCGGTGATGGACGGCCGAGAGGACGAGAGCGGCGGTCAAACCCTCCTGGCGAAGCTTCTTCAGGGCGTCGAGGAGGGGGTCGAGCCGAGATTGATGAGCTTGGACGACGCCGTATGTCCAGTCCGCTGGACGCTCCAAGATCAGACGGCCCGAGTAGGAAGACAGGAGGTTGTCGTCGTTCCGCAGGTAAAACCACCGGGAGTCCCAGCCGGCGTGGTTGGTCGACAACCCTACCGGGATGTACTCCCGCGGCCTGTCCGTCTTCCCCGTCTTCTGCACCAGATTGAGGCATCCCGCCCGCACGGGCTTCCTTACGCCCGTGGTTCCGGTGGGGGCGTGGAAAAGCTCGCCCCTGTAGAGGTGGAGCCACAGCTCCCAGTGTGGCATCATCCCCAGGTAGCCCTCACACACGGCGGCGAAAACCGCCGCTACGGTGATGGCGTTCGGAGAGAAGTGCTGGAGCTCGACCCCATAATGGAAGCAGAGGGCCCGCATGAAGCGGCTCGGGGGCGCGCCCAGACCGTGGCGGTGGAACTTGGCGAACGACACCACGTAGCCCTCAGGCGGCTGAGGCCCCCTGTGACTCGCCGGCGGCGCGATCCACTCCGGCGACGATAGCGAGGTGCGGCGGCGCAGCAGTCCCTCTTTCTCAAGCTCTAACAGCCGGCGCTCCGTCATCGACGACGGGCGCCAGTCGTCGGTGGCGACGAGTCTTACAGGCATCTCGGCTGGAGGGACGGTGGATTCACTACAGCTCGAGGAGGCGTGTGCTCGTGAGATGGCGAGAAAGCAAAGGCAACAAGAGAATAAGAGCGAGAAGGCGGAAGGGAGAAGAACGGCGGCGACGCGACGGCGTATTTATAGGCAGCAGTCCACCAACGGACAGATCCGAGAAATAAGGTAACTCCCCCCATAAATGCGCCGTCTGACAGTCCTTTCTCTCCTCACAGGCCGGATTCTCCGAATTCCCCGCCGATACAGTGTCGCAACGTCACCCGCCTAAAAAGGCGCGCCCAACGGGCAGAAAGGCGAACCGCCACGGCCACTTCCTTACTTCGTAAGCCAAGGTATGCGCCCACAATAGTCTCGAGAGGTCGATGGCTGGCCCGTCGAAAGGGTTTGACAGCCGATCTCGAGCGCCAAGAGTCAGGGATCCCCAGCGAGTGGTCGAAAATCGAGGCCCACCTCGAGGGCTCGCTGGCGATGTCTAAGGTAGGGTCGAGACAGTCGAGAGGAATCCCCCCGAAGGGAGGCATCGAGCCGCTGGACTCTATCGAATGAGACCGGTATCCCCGACCACGTCGACCCTGCTTTATGAGGACGCCTCCGGGCTACAGCTGACCCCCTCGAAAGGGGCACAGGTTCTCACTTAGACTACCCGCTAGGAACTCAACCCGGGGTGGAAGACGCTCGCTCTATCGAGAGTACGTCGAAACCTCCACGCAAGGCAAAGCCGAACAGAACCTTCCACCACGGGTGTTGACAGCGTTTCTGCAAATTTGGCAAAATAACCCTCGAAGGAGTTAAATACTCCCTCGAGGGCTCGGGGGCTACCCCCGCGGGGTCGCTCGCGCGCCCCCACGGAAATTCGACCGCAAAACAAAGCCTCCACTCGAGCGCTAGCGCTCAAATGGAGGCTCGGGAGCTACTGTCGAGGGTATCAGTAAGGGGTACCCTCAGCGATGCGCATTATGAGATTGCCCGTACGCAGGTCGAGACCCTCAATTCGACGCTCTAATCTTACCTATGCGCCGCCATCGACGGCCGTAACCTCGAAGACGGAAATAGCGTCGAGCGAATCGATCAGGCGTCGAGCGCCGGTTACCATCGAATACGGAATAGGCTCATGCGAACCGGGGGGCGTCGCGCGCGAGGGCGCCATCCGCCGCCTGACGCGCGCACGCGGGCGGGAGCATTAAATGCGCATGATGTTTCCCCACCTAACGCACAGGTCACGGGAGGCGTGATAGGGAACAGGCTTCCGTCCCATCAATCTTTTTGCAGCCTTCCCACCGAACGACCCAGGGCGTGTCAGGACGCAGGAAACGAGGATGGAACGTCTAATCGGGACCCCCTCGAGACATCTAAGGTCAGCGCTCCAGATATCAGCATATTACACGGCGTCCGACCCTCGACCGAACAGGGTCCCTTCCTAGGGACAAGTTGGGCGTCGACTGACAACATCACAGTTACCCCGCCGGATCCGCCGCCTTACCGTACAAGCATGCAACCTCAGAACCAGCGCAAGGCGGCGGGCAGGGCAGAACGCAGGAGCACGCGTAATCATCACCGGGCTATCAAGATGGGACGGCTCGAGGCCATGCCGTACGGAAGCCTCGAGTAGGTAGGCGCTCCATGCGGCTATCGACCCCTACTTTAACATCTACGCGTGTACCCTGTGTCTCTCCTTGGAGCTATAAAAGGAGAGACTCAGGAATAGAAGAGAACAACACAAGACCACACTCATACGTAGTAGAGCTTCGCACTTCATACTATGCTTGTATTCGCCCCTGTACAAGCACTTAGGTGCAAGATAATACAAACTCTCTCCCCCCGCTGGACGTAGGGCCTTCTCTTGCCCGAACCAGGATAAACCTTTGTGTCTTCTTGCATCACCATCCGGGAAAGGGAGCACGCATACAAATTTACTCGTTGGTGTGACCCCCCGGGGGAAAAACACCGACAACAATCTTTTTCAGACTAGAGCTAAAGTGCAAGATAAGGTTGTCAAAGTGATCATTGATGGTGGCAGTTGCCACAATCTTGCAAGCAAAGAAATGGTTGAAAAGCTTGGGTTGAAGCTGCTGAAACATCCCCATCCATATCATGTGCAATGGCTTAATAATTTAGGTTCTATTAAGATTGCACAAAGAGTGAAAGTTCCATTCAAGATTGGTGAATATATTGACACTGTAGAGTGTGATGTGGCGCCTATGACAGTGTGCCACATGCTGTTGGGAAGACCATGGCAATATGATCGATCGTCTCTACATTGTGGTAGAACCAATCAATACACCATCAAGTGGAAGAACAAGGAGTTGATTCTTAAACCCATGACACCGCAGCAAATCCTAGCTGAGCACTTGCAAAAGAGCTCCGAGGTGAGGAATGAGAGTGCAAAAGAAGGAGAGAAAAATAATTTGAGTGCCCTCCACAAATCAGTGAGTGAGAGCTACAAGCCAAACATGAGAGATGACAGAAAAAGAGAGGGAGAGAACTTCGTGATGATAGCCACCAAATCTGAAATGAGAGATGTGAGGAAAAACCCAAATCAAGTACTATTTGTACTTGTGTGCAAGGACATATTGCTTTCAGCTAATGACTTAACATCTGTCCCTAGTGTTGTTGCACGTGTTTTGCAGGACTATGACGATGTTTTTTCAAAGGAAACACCTGCTGGACTTCCTCCTTTGCGCGGTATTGAACATCAAATTGATCTCATCCCTGGAGCTGCACTTCCAAACCGTCCGGCGTACCGCACCAATCCGGAAGAAACCAAGGAGATTCAAAGGCAAGTACAAGAACTTTTAGATAAAGGATATGTGCGAGAAAGTTTAAGTCCTTGTGCTGTTCCTGTGATTTTGGTGCCAAAGAAAGATGGTTCTTGGAGGATGTGTGTAGATTGTAGAGCCATAAACAACATCACCGTTCGTTATCGTCATCCTATTCCTAGGCTAGATGATATGCTTTATGAGTTGAGTGGTTCTATGATGTTTTCTAAAATTGATTTGAGAAGTGGTTACCATCAAATTAGAATGAAGATTGGAGATGAATGGAAAACTGCTTTTAAAACAAAGTTTGGGCTGTATGAATGGTTAGTTATGCCTTTTGGTTTGACCAATGCCCCTAGTACGTTCATGAGATTGATGAACCATGTCTTGCGAGCATTCATTGGAAAGTTTGTTGTTGTTTACTTTGATGATATTCTAATTTACAGCAAGACATTGGAGGAACATGTTGATCATATTAAGCAAGTTTTGGATGTGCTAAGAAAAGAAAAATTATTTGCTAACCTTGAGAAGTGCACATTTTGTACAGATCAGGTTGTGTTTCTTGGTTTTATTGTTTCAGGTTCAGGAATTCAGGTTGATGAATCAAATGTGAAAGCAATCAAGGATTGGCCAACTCCTGAAAATGTGAGTCAGGTGAGAAGTTTTCATGGACTTGCTGGTTTTTACAGGAGATTTGTGAGAGATTTCAGCACCATAGCTGCTCCGTTGAATGAGTTAACAAAGAAAGGTGTTGCCTTCCAATGGGGTGAACCACAAGAGAGAGCATTCCAAGAATTGAAGAAGAACCTAAAGGAGTGGGAAGAGTGCTTGCCACATGTGGAATTCGCTTACAACAGGGCAGTACATTCTACAACTAATATGTGTCCTTTTGAAGTTGTGTATGGATTCAAACCCCTTGCTCCGATCGATTTGTTGCCTCTACCATTGCAGGAAAGGATTAACATGGAAGCATCCAAGCGTGCATCATATGTCAAGAAGATTCATGAGAAGACCAAAGAAGCAATCGAAAGAAGGTCCAAGTACTATGCTGATTGGGCAAACAAGCATTGCAAGAAGGTGATATTTGAGCCCGGAAATTTAGTGTGGGTACATCTTCGCAAAGACCGCTTTCCTGAGAAGCGTAAATCCAAGTTGATGCCACGGGGAGATGGTCCATTCAGAGTGCTGTCCAGGATCAATGATAATGCCTACAAGATTGAGCTTCCTGAAGATTATGGTGTTAGCACAACCTTCAATGTTGCTGACTTGACACCATTCTTTGGATTAGAAGAATCAGAGTCGAGGTCGACTCCTTTTCAAGAGGGGGAGGATGATGAGGACATCCCAACTAAGCATGCTCCATCTAATTCCACGCCAACCTCTACACCGACTACGCCGGCACCAGCCCATGTCATCAATGGACCGATTACACATAGTCGTGCAAAGAAGCTACAACAAGAGGTCCACGCGCTACTTTGTGAGATTCATTTTAACATTAATGAGAATTATATACTACCTAAGTGTTGTACCTTGGTTGTACTCAGGTATATAGAAGAAGAGAAGGATGAATCGGACCCTGAAGAACGGACCAGTGCAAGTTCCAAAAGAAGTCAAAAACGGACCAGTGCAAGTCAAAAACGGACCAGTGAAAAGAATCTTCATAACTTTTAACTCACAAAAGATATTAAGGTCCATGAGCACTTGTTTGAAAGCTTGACGAGTCTACTTTCCAATGAATCTAGTGGAGACCAGTTTGGATACTCCATATTCCATGCAGACCAGAATTAGTACAGACTGCTCAGAAGGTCAACCGTCTGTCGTGACAGAATGTTGGTACAACTTGCCAAGTAAAACTGTACCAATCTACAGCGTTTCGTGGTGCATGGCATACGTTGCTGGAAAGCTCTTGGAGTCTAGTTTCACACCTAAGAAACGGTTCATCATTTGGACTTCCCAATAAAAAGTTATGGTCAGTTTATTGGAAACTGCTCTGGAGGCCAACAGTCACGCGAAGCCACTTCGGGAATCCATTTCGAGGGGACCTTTCAAATTGCCTTCCCTCAGAAACTCTATTTCGTTTTCATACCTATCTAGCAGGGCTGTTGCTAGTATAAATACCCCCTAAGACTCATTGTAATCTAAGACTTTGATAATTGAAATACAGAACCCCTTTGTTCAGCTGCGTGCTAACAAATTCAGAGAGTGATCTCTATCCCTTTGCTCTTGTGTTTTCCTTCGCGGAGATTACAGAAGCGGCCGCGTCATCGGCACCCAATCCATGCTCCTGATCCTCGAGTTCAGGTTGCGTAGGTTGGTTCTTTGAGAGTGTGGTTGGGCGAATCCTTGGTTCAGGCTGCCGTATAGAGACGGTGGTTGGCTCCTTGTGCGTGTCGTCAGGTTGCACTAGTTATCCTCGCTGCTTGCAGCAAGTTATCGGATGATCTTCAGCTAGTTATCCATCCTACGTCGTGAAGATCGGGACAACGACCTCACCATTTTCCTTGTTGGGGAGCACACAACACTGCTTACATGTGACATGAAGCAGAGAAAATTTCATGTGCTCCCTACACGGGTCATTCTATAATGTAGACCTATCTAGAGTCTATGTATCAATGGACCTCACTGCCTGCCTTATGTTCCCTTGTTCATGGAGTCATTAGCAGAGCTGTAAAGGTGCATATGCTGTATTTTGTTGCTGGGACATGTTTTTGTTCAGGTAGGGAGTTGTTTTGAGTCTATATGTTGTCCAATTTTGGTTTGGTAACTAAACCAATGGTATGTTGAATATTATTAATTCTGCTGCTTTGCATTGTGCAGGTTTCAGAATGTCAATGCTTATGAATGATTTTCTTGCAATGGCTATGGGAGAAAGAATATATTTGCTGCCAAGCTGATCAAGGACCGCTAATCTGAAGGAGTAGAGCGCACATCTACCTTGTTTTATTAGTTGTGTAAGTCTGTAGGGAGTAGAACCTTTGTTATGGTGTCGATGTATTACTTGTGTTAATTCATTAGTTGGCACGGTTGTTATGTTAGTGTTAAGCATTGTTGCTATTACAAGTACTCTTTGTTGTGGGCATGATGAATGATGTGTAATCATTATATTTGTATGGTGTGTGTTTAGTAAGTTATTAAGGCCCTGCTATACTAATAAATACATTTGTCATCACCACCGGATGCAATTCTGTCGCTGTCGGATGTGGGTTGATTTGTCATCACTGCAGCTATTCGTATGACATGGCATATATCAATAGTGTATCACCGCCGAATCGTTTAATAAACTGACACCAACTAAAGGATCATTACAGATGGATTGTACTGCAATGCGATGGTGACTATACCCTAAGACCAGGTGGTTCATACGGTGTTGTGACTGTGATGTTGGCCTCGCACAGGTAGCTCTTGCTCCAATACGATGGAAACAAGGACCTGATAATTGATGGATCATAAGCCAATGCGGCGGTGTTAGCATACACCAACACGGGTGAGTCATTCTCCAATGAGAAGGGAACAATGACCTGATCATAGATAGATTATAAGGCAACACGTAGGTGTTAGTGTATACAAACATAGTCGGGTCATGCTCCAATGCGACCGAAGTAAAGACCTTATCACGGATGGATCATAAGCTCAAACGGTGGTGTGAGTGTACAGCCCAGTCGTTCCATGATTGCATTTGTGATGGCTATGACTTCTACTGCCGAATAGTCACAGTCGAGGCCAAAATCGGTCTGCTATGTGGGTTGCAACATGCCTGTAAAGGGTGCGAGTGTAGTAGTGCCATCACTCGATGAACGCCTTTGTTTGCCAAGCAACTCTAGAGAAGCCACAACTATGGTCAATCACCTACGTCATGATTAGCGCAGCAGCAGCACCAGCATGGTATGTCGAATAGGGGATAATCTTCTACAATGGCCGCTGTTGACGGTTCTTAAGTATCAATTTTAATTATGAAATAAACAAGGAAAAGGACTAATATAAAAACAACACCTAGAATTAGGGTTTGATCTGACAGAATTCCACGAGTTTTGTTGTTTATCTATTTCTGCAGGGGGTTATCAGGAAATATGGGAGAAAGGCCCACATGTCGGGTTTACATAGAGATATCAATGTGCCGCGCAATTATTCAACATCTAGAAAAGTCCAAAAGCCACAAGAACGAACGGGAGGCCGATCGGGCCCGGGGGCAGGGCGCCCGCTCTCCCCCCTTGGGCGCCCGCCCACCTCTGGTGGCCAATCACGTTCAACCTCGCGGATTATGCTCCACCGACCTAAAGGATCAAGGAGAACCGTTCAATCAATGTCGGTTTGATCCGACAGCCCAGATTCATTTGAAGAGGCTATATAAGCAAGGCCCATGGCCCCTAGAGAGATAGAATCCAATTATTCATTAGCATATTTTCCAGAGAGGATTCGGAGAGAGGTTCCTTAGGTTTCCCACCTCATAGGGCTTAGCATACAATGTGAGAGTAGAATTAGTTCTACTAGATTGAGAGAGATAGAGTGCAGGTGTAGATCGGAGGAAGCCCGGCCTGTCGGTGTCTACTACGAGGTTGTACCTGCGGGATCAAGTCTCCTAACCCGAGGCTTGCTCCTAGGATTCTTCAGTATTTTGACTTCTAAATTCCAGTAAGTTCTTTGTTTTATTGATCTTTGGTTTATGAGTTTACTTTGATCTCTTCGCGTAGAGTTTAGAGTAACCATCTCTAGCGTAAACGTGGTGTTTGGGCTAGGATACTGATAGATATCCCCTGACTAGCTGGACCGTGGTAGTAGCGAGGAACGTGACATTTCTGAGTTAACTTTGTAGCCCATATCCCATTAGCAGGATCGATAGGGTTTATAGGTGCGGGTCGAACATCCTCTGTGGTGTCTAGATTCCGTGAGCCTCCCCAACAGAACAGTAGATCATCCTTAACAAGGTTAGAACGAGAGTATGGTTGTAGTCTTCTCTATACATCACTCACATCGAATCACATAGTTTGTAGCCTAAAGGTTAGTAGTAATAGACCGGGTTAGTCAGATGCACGCTTTCTCCTAGTGGTAAAAATATAAATACGATACTCTGGATAACATCCCGGGTGAAGTGCTCACCGATATCCGCGCGCTTGCGGATCAATTCCTGATTGCGTTACCAAATATCAACAAGCATTTTTGGCGCCGTTGCCGGGGAGAAAGACGGTTTGCTGAGATAACCTTGAGTCTTACTACTAGCTTGTATTTATACTTTTATCTTTTCTTATCTTTTTATATTCTTTATTTTCTTTACTCTTACCTTATGGAAAACCAAGATTCTAAATCAATCTATCAATTTGCAACACCTTCAGAAACTGACCTTTTACCATGGGAGTCATCACAGCCTATCCAAACATCCCAGTATAGGTTAAGTTCCAGGTTGATTGCCATGATTCAAAACCTATCTTTTTCAGGAAAGGAAGACAAAAACCCTTACCTTCATATTAGAGATTTTGAGCAAACATGTGATTGTCTTCGCATTGAAGGCATTTCTGATAAGACTTTACGTTGGAAGCTTTTTCCTTTTTCTTTAAGGGGAGAAGCTAGACAATGGCATAGTCAGAAGGTAAGTCAACAATGAGGTGAATGGGGAGTCTTACGAGCCAACTTTTGTCTAGATTTTTATTCCCTCGACCATATCGCCGACCTTAGACTCGAAGTCCTATCTTTTAAACAAAAAGATAATGAAACTTTGGGAAAATCCTGGAAACATTTTTCTGATCTTTTAGAATCTAGTCCAAACCTTAATCTTGAAGACTTTGTTCTTTTATTCCACTTTTTTCGAGGTCTTCAGAAAGATCATAAACAAATGCTACATACAATGTCTAGTGGTTCTTTCTTTCGCATCCCTACCGATGACGCTAGAGTGATCCTAGATAGAATCCTAGAAGCTGAGATGGATAATACCCTTCATGATGAAACCCACGAAGCCGAAGTAGACACTCTGCCAAATTCTCCATCTACTTTAGCTATCCCAAGTTCTGAGCCACAAAAGGAAGAAATTCCACCACCTGATTTCATGATGGATATAGAATCTGATCTTTTTGCCGATTTTGGAAACATTTCAAACTACCATTCTATTGACAGACACCAAAATGGCCATTTTAGCATTTGTTTGCCAAGTGAACATCAATTGAGAGAGCTTATCGCAGTCATGAGTAGCGAATGGTTGGAGGAGTCAGAGCTTTCCTCTGATGTGATCCGTTTGGACACACCTCCTATAACTATACGCCGTGCTTATGATTCTGATCAATTTGATGCTCTCTATAATCCTGTTGTGGGGATCAACATCATGTCTGAATCTTTTGCACTTAAATTATTTAAAAATTTGGTCTTAACCCCCACAACAAAGGTCATAAAGGAATCTTCGGGACGATTAGTCCCTAGTCTTGGAATTATTAATGTCCTACCCCTTATGGTAGAAGGCTCCATGGTTCATTTGAACTTCTATATCTTTGATACATGGGACTTCGACCTGTTAATAGGACAACCTTTTAGAAGACTCCTTTATGATGGTCATACTGGAAAGCTACACATTTCTTTTGGAAAAGCTTTTAAATTTCCAATAACGATTTCTCACTCCTTAAATAATAAGACCGAGTCATATCTTTTGCCCGATCCTATGGAGGTAATGGCTGCATCTCTAGAGCTTTTAGATGAACCAGACTTAGAAGAAGAAGCTCCTTTCTTCATAGAAGAAGAAGCTAAACCTTCTGAACCTGAACCCTTAGACGAGTTTGCAGAAACACCTAGACCTCCAATAGAGCTTAAAACTTTACCACCCGGTCTTATCTATGCTTTCCTAAACAATAATCCAGAGTTTCCTGTGATCATTAGTGATAAACTCACTCAGGAGCAAACTCTGCAATTGATGACCATTCTTGAGAAACATCACCCAGTTTTTGGCTACTCACTCCAAGATCTTATAGGAATTAGTCCTATGATTTGTACCCATCGTATTCCGACAGATCCTTCTGTTTCACCTTCTCGAGAGCCCCAACGTAGACATAACAACGCGATGAGAGAGGTAGTTAAAAAGGAAGCTATAAAGTTGCTGCATGTAGGGATTATATATCCTGTGCCGCATAGTGAGTGGGTGAGCCCAGTTCAAGTTGTGCCTAAAAAGGGAGGCATGACTGTCGTTACGAATGAAAAGAACGAGCTAATTCCGCAACGCACCGTCACAGGGTGGCGGATGTGCATAGACTACAGAAAACTGAACAAAGCCACGAAAAAGGATCATTTTCCTTTACCTTTCATAGATGAGATGCTAGAGCGATTAGCGAACCATTCATTCTTCTGTTTCTTAGATGGATATTCAGGGTATCACTAGATCCCGATCCATCCCAATGATCAAAGCAAAACCACTTTTACATGCCCATATGGAACTTATGCTTACCGTAGAATGTCTTTTGGGTTATGTAATGCACCAGCTTCTTTTCAAAGATGCATGATGTCTATATTTTCTGATATGATTGAAGAGATTATGGAAGTTTTCATGGATGATTTCTCTGTATATGGAAAAACTTTTGATAGTTGTCTTGAAAACTTAGACAAGGTTTTGCAAAGATGTGAAGAAAAGCACTTAGTCCTTAATTGGGAAAAATGTTATTTCATGGTTAGGGAAGGAATAGTGCTGGGACACCTAGTGTCTAAAAGAGGTATTGAGGTAGACAAAGCTAAAATTGAAGTAATTGAACAACTACCTCCACCTGTGAATATAAAAGGAATTTGAAGCTTTCTTGGCCATGTTGGTTTTTATCGCAGATTCATAAAAAATTTTTCATTTATTGCTAGACCTCTTACTCTTTTGCTAGCCAAGGATGCTCCTTTCGAATTTAATGATGCATGCCTAACATCTTTCAATTTATCAAAGAATGCACTCATCTCTGCACCAATCATTCAACCGCCTGATTGGTCGTTGCCTTTTGAAATTATGTGTGATGCTAGTGATTATGCTGTGGGGGCAGTTTTGGGACAAACTAAAAATTAGAAGCATCATGCAATTGTTTATGCCAGTAAAACTTTAACAGGAGCTCAACTTAATTATGCAACCACTGAAAAAGAGCTTCTGGCTGTTGTTTTTGCCATTGATAAATTTAGATCTTATTTAGTTGGATTTAAAATAATTGTTTACACTGATCATGCTACACTAAAATATCTGCTCACTAAAAAAGATGCTAAACCTCACCTGATTAGATGGATCTTATTACTTCAAGAATTTGACTTAGAAATAAAACATAAAAAGGGAGTAGAAAATTCTGTTGCTGATCACTTGTCTAGAATGTATTTTAAGAATCCATAGGAAACCCCCATCAATGATTCACTCCAGGACGACATGCTCTGTGGGATTAATAGGTCTGACCCTGTCGACGAAAGCTGGTCGGCAGTCTACCTTGGGGTATACCCACGGTAGTAGTTTATCGGTAGACGGTGCGCAAACTACGAACTCGATGGTGACGCAAGACACGGACAAGCTTTTTATCCAGGTTCGGCCGCCGAGTTGGCGTAATACCTACGTCCTGCGTCTGATTGTATTGATTTGTGTTGAGAGAATATGATGTCCTAGGGGGGTTCCTTGCCTCTCCTTATATAGTTCGGAGGGCAGGGTTACAGATCCGGAAACTAATCCTAGTCGGTTACAATTGCCATAGATAGTTCGATAACAATTCCTATTCTAACCAACTAGAATCCTGTTTGATCTCCACGTCTTGTTTCCTTGCGCGAAACTCCGAGCTGTCGGATCAAACCTTGAGCTTGTCTCGTAATGGGCCAAGCCTCCTGGCCCAAGTCTAGCCGTAAGGGTATAGGGGTTTATACCCCCACAGCTAGTCCCCGAGCACCATGTATTGTGATGTAACATGCCGTCTTGAGCTTCTTCGATCAGTAAGGCTTGACGTCTTCAGTAAACAGAAAAGTCGCCCAAACAGTTGCAACGGTACTTTGACCAACTCAAAAGACAGTTGATCAACATTGACATCGAAGAAGCTGATTGTTCGAAGAATGCATGGTGCTCTAAATTAAAAAATATTTCTTTCCTGGTGAAGTGTGCCCACTTTACTTTTAAGAAAAGTATAAACCTCAAAAAAGCAAGCATATTCACCACAAGGTGAAGTGTGCCCACTTAGTCCCCGAGCCTGGTAGTAGGTGACGTAGGCACGTGGTGCCAGGGTCAAAAGAAAAGTCCTCGAAGAAATGCTGTAACTGAGATGCATCGCCAGATGCATCGTACCGATGTAGTCCCCGAGCTTGCTGGAAGGCGAAGTATGAGCCTTGTAGCAAGGTCTAAAAAATTAAATTTACCAGTCCGTCTGCAATTGAATAAACTAATCGACCAGTCCCCGGGTATACAATAGTATGACCACCAGGACCCAAGCACCAAATGCGCTCCTTAGAATTCTGCGTTGCTATACTGGACGACCAGTCCCCGAGCATCGAGCGCTCAGTGGTCGGTGCGATATTTTGAAGTTCCGAGCTGATAGACTAGGCGACCAGTCCCCGAGCATCAAGTGCTCGGTGGTCGGTACAGTCTTTGAAGTTCCGAGTCGATATACTAGACGACCAGTCCCCGAGCATAAAATGCTTGGTGGTCGGTGCAGACTTTGAAGTTCCAAGTCGATAGACTAGACGACCAGTCCCCGAGCATAAAATGCTTGGTGGTCGGTGCAGACTTTGAAGTTCCAAGTCGATAGACTAGGCGACCAGTCCCCGAGCATCAAATGCTTGGTGGTCGGTGCAGTCCCCAGATTGTTGACTCCCTACCAGTTTTGTCTGCTTGTTTTGAAAATTTTTCCACACAAAGAGTTGACGTGACGAGGCCTTCTGACGGGGTGTCAGATGGATGCATGAAAAGTTGTGCCTAGCAACTGTACAGCCGCCCTTTGCGCGGTTTGAGAAAAGGAAACCATCAATTTGTACGAAAACTCCGCCGCATTAATCGTCGATAATCATTGAAAACCGAAACGCCGCATCCGCCGTATGGCCCGCCCACTTCTCGAGGATGCGGGAAGTGGGAGGGGTGAAGTTGTGGGTTATAAAAGCTCGACAGTTCCCCCTTTATTGCTTACCCTGCCATTGCCTTCAAGTCTTCCACTCTTGCCTCCTTCAATCATCTACATCTTCCAAACTCGAATCCACTTCCTCAACTCCAATGGCGAAGAGCGACTCCAAGAAGAGGGCTGAGCTAATGGCCAAGGAGTGGAAAAAGTCCCGCAGCACCGCCAAGTCTCTCGGTGACCTCGTCAATATGGGGCTTCTGCACGCCACGGAGCTCGGCGGCTGGAGAGCGCCGGAAGGAGAGAGCTTCCCCGACCCCCGTGCTAGTGAGATCGTGGTGTTCGAAGACTTCGTTAAGAGGGGTTTTGGGGTTCTTGTTCATCCCTTTCTTCAGGGTCTTCTTCTTTATTATGAGATCGGGATTTGCAATCTGCACCCGAACTCAATCCTTCTTATTTCTACTTTTATCCATTTGTGCGAAGCCTATGTTGGCATAGAGCCGCACTTCGACCTTTTCCGCTATCTTTTTTGTTTAAGAAAGAAGGGAGCAGTTGGAGGCTCCAAGGTTGCTGGTGGAGTATACCTCAACCTTCGCGACGGAATGAAGAACCGCTATCTGCACTGTCCATGGAACACTTCCCTGACCGAATGGTACAGGAAATGGTTCTACATCAGGGAGGAACCGGGCAGCTCCATGTTCTGCGACGTGGGATACATCCCTGAGAAGAGGGTGAGCTGGACCGACCGCCCAGAGTTCAACGGTCAAGTGGCGGACCTCATGAAGCTGATCGACTGGTCGCGCCTGGACGGGCTTGGCGTGGTCGGCAACTTCATTTGTCGTCGGGTGATGCCCTGTCAGAAGAGGGTGCACTCGGCGTACGAGTATGCCGGAAGCATGGACCCGACCAGGATGCGACCTGAAATCTTGGAGAAGGCGGAGGTACAGCAGCTGTTGAACGAGCTGTTCAACTTCGCGGACGGAGGCTTCATCTGTGGCAGTGATCGGGTGCAAGCCTTCAAGTTGGGGCGACCAACGCCTAAGGTATGTTATTGATTACTTCGTTTTAGCATCCACATATTGTCTGCAGCTAACTGATCTTTGTTACTTTTGCAGATCGGAGATGTCGACCGGTGCACAGTGTATGTATCACTGGCACCGGGAATGGAGAATCCTGCGGGAGAAGATCCGCCAGAGGAAGACGCTGATCGGTGTACTCGTTACACCAGCAGTGAGGAAGACCAGGCCCGCCCCGTCCCGACCACCGAGGATAGAGTGACGGGGAAAAGGCCAATGCTCGCGGATCCGTCGCCGGCACCGACGCTGCCGGCAGAGAGCAGCCGAGTGCCAAAGCGTCGTCGGTTTGTTCGGATCGACGACGACAACGACGAGGAGGAGGCCGCACCGTCGTTGGTCCAGAGAACTCATAGCCGTCCGGACAGCGTGCCGGCCATTGCTGATCGGGTGGCCAGCGACCCTCCTGCGCCTCGCATGGAGGAGATGGGGGCACAGGTGCCAACTGGCCGGGCAAGAAGGAGGTTCACCGCGGCCAACTTACGTATTTTGGCCTCCTTTATTTTGAGCTGTTGTTGAAAATATCGCTCTGTTATGTAGCGCGGCGTCGGACGTCAACCCCGACCAGGCCGCAGAACAGGAGACGGCCGCTCCTGTTGCCACTGCTGAAGACGCCGCACCACAGGTCACAGGGCAACCTGCAGCGGCGGTCGGCACCGAGGATCAATCTGCCCCGACGAGTGCCGCGCCGAGCACTCAGCCGAGGGGTGAGAAGGCAACAGGGACCCCTCCCTCGAGTGCTATTGCAGAGGAGGGGAGCAGAGTCCCGACTCCTCCAGCCGAAGAAGGGAGGGTGCCGACACCGCCCCGAGCAGGGGCTTCTTCACCCGTGGGCACCCCTGGCCCATACCAGGGACCAGTGATGCCCTCGACCGCGGCCGGAGGCAGTGCGGCGAACGAGGAGCCATAGGAGGCCTCTGATGACGACGTGGAGGAGATCCAGGGTCGTCCCCGTGATGGTCGCCAACACGTCTATGTGTGGCGCCAACACGGGGACCACTTTATTGGTCACGAGGAGCTCGCGGAGACGGAGGAGGCCGTGAGGGTGGAGCGTGCGGCTAAACGCCTCGTGGACGAGGTTAAGGTAGGTGGTCCTGTGTGTTGCTTGGATAACTTTGTGCAGTGTTCCCGTATTCGACATGAATTCTTTTTTGCAGGGCGCAATGAAAACGGCGAAGTACCGGAAACGGTGCTTCGACCAGATCGAAGGAATCGTGGCCGAGAATAAGGCCTTGTCCGCGGAGGTAGACCGGCTGCGGTCGGAGGTTGCGGAGAAGGTGGCCGAGATGAATGCCCAGGAGGAGCATCGTCTCGAGCTTACCCGTCGCTTGGCCGACCAGTACCGGCAGCGATCAGGTTAGTCACGCGCTCCGAGCAGCTTTGTGTAGCTGTATAGTTGGCTTTACTGACCAGGTTATGATTCATGTAGACTTGGAGGAGGAGGTGGCGCACCTCCGACAGGAGAAGGAGCAGCTCAACCAAGAGCTTGCCGGTGCGCTGGAGTCCGGGCGCCAAGTGGGAGAGGAGTTGGGTCGGAAGGACCGGGAGTTATCTGGTAATACGCGCCGCCTCGTTATCTGCCGCTTGTCGCCCCTTTGTATTTTGATATGTCGAAAATAACGTCCTGCTTGATTTGCAGTGCTCAAGGTGAACGCCAAGAAGCACCTAGATGAGCTGATCAAGGATCGGGACTCCTGGAAGGTCAATTGTTGTAAGATCTGGAAAGGAGTATCCCCGGTCCTGGATCTGATCAGTCCTGAGCTCCCGGAGAGCCAGCCCCGCGCGCCGAGGTTGACTCCAGTGGAGAAGGCGCAACGGGCGTGGGACTGGCTCCAGCAATTTGTGAAGGACGCCGGGGAGTTTGCTGGCGCGCATGTCCTTAGCATGGTGCGCGCCCACTACCCCCTGGTCGACTTGACCAGGCTGGATAAGGGGTACCCCAAGGAGGTCGGCCCGCAGGAGGCGGACGAGCTTCGGGGGGGTCTGCTGGACATGTCGTCGACGGTGATCGGCGACATCAATCTATGCGGAACGGCCACTCCCCCCGACCTGCCAGGTTCAGACAGGTCGGCCAGGGAGCTGTCAGGCGCGTCTATTGCGGGAGATGGGCGGTCGACGCCTGCGGTCTCGACCAGCCAGGCGCCAGTAGCCCCGACCCCTTCGTCCGGGCAGCAGGGCCAGGCGGGTGATCAGCCCGAGCAGTAGGCCAATAGGGTAGTCTGTAGGAATAGACTAGCGTCTGCCCGTCAGGGTATTTGTTGTAAACTTTGTATGTAAAGTTTGTAATAAAGTTTGCTTTTGTCATGACTGTTATTTTGAGCGCTGTACAATTATCTGAGTGACGTGCCACTGTATTTGACTTTGTAGTCGCTAAGAGCTTCTGGTGCAGAAGGCTTTCCGAGTTCTGCGTGTAACAAAGTATAGGCAAAAAATAGAAACCTTTATTATTGACAGCTATAAGATATTTACAAGCGAAAGTTATTAGAACTTATGGATAAAATCGTCGCAGTTTGTCTATGTGCCAAGAGTTAGGCACGCGTGTTCCGTCTGGGTATGCCAACCTGTAGGACGTGGGTCGAGTGACTTCGGCGACCACGAAGGGTCCTTCCAAGGGAGTGGATTGCTTGTGCATTCCCTCTTGGCTTGTTTTCCACCTAAGTACCAGATCACCGACCACGAAGGAACGGTCCTTGACGTTCCTGTTGTGGTATCGCCTGACTGCCGCGAGATACTTTGCTGTTCGAAGACAAGAATTCAAACGCTTTTCCTCCATGCAGTTGATTTCGAGCTCTCTGGCGTTGTCGGCTGTTGACTGGTCGAAGTTTTCAATCCTAGGAGAACCGAAGGTTATGTCAGACGGCAGGACTGCCTCGGTGCCATAAACCATGAAGTAGGGAGACACTCCTGTGTTCCGACTGGTCTGAGTTCGGAGGCCCCAGACCACGACCGGTAACTCTTTCATCCATCGACCGGGTGCTCTGTCGTTCTCGGTGTACAGCCGTTTCTTTAGGGCGTCAATGATCATTCCGTTTGCGCGCTCAACTTGACCATTTGCCCGTGGGTGAGCCACTGACACATATTTTATGACTATGCCCCTGTCATCGCAGAAGTCCCAAAATGTGGTGCCAGTAAACTGAGTACCCAGGTCGGTGATTATGCTGTTCGGGATGCCGAATCTGTGTATGATTTGATTGAGGAACTCCACAGCCTTCTTGGAGGTTGCTTTAACCAGAGGCATGTATTCGATCCACTTGGAGAACTTGTCGATTAACACGAAAACAAACTTGAAGTTGCCGGGAGCTGTTTAAATGGCCCGATCATGTCAAGCCCCCAGCAGGCAAAGGGCCAGGATGACGGGATGGTTTGAATTTCATGAGCAGGTACGTGGGTCTTTTCAGCGAAGAACTGGCATCCCTCGCAGTGTCGGACCATTTTTTCTACGTCATTTACTACGGTTGGCCAATAAAAACCTGCTCGGAAGGCTTTCCCGACCAGCGTTCTGGATGCGGCGTGATTGCCGCAGGATCCAGCGTGTATGTCTTCTAGGAGCTTGATACCATCATCTTGGGATATGCACTTGAGTAGTACTTTAGAAATTGCGTTTTTTCGCATGAGTTTGCCGTCGACCAGGATGTAGTTCTTTGACCGTCGAATGAGGCGCTCGTTCTCTGTTTTGTCCTGGAAGCCTGACCCGTCCGATATATACTTGATGAACGGGGCACACCAATCACGACCACTGGTTATCGGAGTGGCATCGTCTATGAGCATTGCCTCAGTGAGTTGCTTTTCGACTAGGCCGGAGCTTACGCTTGGCTCGTGGATGTACTGGACGAAAATACCCCGCGGGATCTGGGCCCGAGATGACCCTAACTTCGACAACGCATCTGCTGCCTGGTTCTTATCCCGGACCACGTGGATGTACTCTATGTCGTAAAAGTTGGTTTCCCATTTGCGAATTTCTTTGCAGTAGAGATCCATCTTCTCGTGGGTTGCGTCCCACTCCTTGTTGAGCTGGTTGATAACCAAAGCAGAGTCGCCATAGACATAGAGGTGTTTGACTCCCAGCTCAACGGCTAGCCTTATGCCGTGCAGGCATGCTTCGTATTCGGCGACATTGTTTGACGCCGGAAAGAGGATCCTAAGGACGTAACGCAGTTTGTCCTTGTTAGGCGACACGAACAGTATCCCAACGCCAGCACCGTTGATGTTCAAGGATCCGTCAAAGAACATTGACCAGTGGTCAGAGACATCGGGAACGGGAGGCTCGTTGAGATCCGTCCACTCAGCAATGAAATCGACCAAGGCGTGAAACTTAACTGTGGTGCGGCTCTGGAACTCCAGGGAAAATGGGCATAACTCCATCGCCCATTTTACGATTCTGTCGTTGGCATCTTTATTGCGCAGAATGTCCCCGAGAGGGAAACTGGTGGTCACCAAGACTCGATGGCCGTCGAAGTAGTGCTTCAGCTTTCTTGACGTTATTAGAATGGCGTATATGAGCTTCTGTATTTGTGGGTACCTGGCCTTGGACTCGTTTAGGACTTCGCTTATGAAGTAAACGGGTCTCTAGACCTTGTAGACATGACCTGGCTCATCTCGTTCGACCACTATTGCCGTGGAAACAACCCTGTTGGTTGCAGCAATGTAAAGGAGTAGGTCTTCATTGGGCTGAGGCGCTGTAAGAACAGGTGGTGAAGTGAGGAAAGTCTTAAGCTGAGTGAACGCGGTGTCGGCTTCCTCTGTCCAAGAGAATTTTTCCGACGCTTTCAAGAGTTTGAAGATAGGGAGGCCTTTTTCTCCTAGTCTTGAGATAAAGCGACTTAGGGCGGCCATACGTCCAGTGAGTTTCTGAATGTCTTTGATATTTTTAGGTGGTCGCATGTCGAGTACTGCTTTTACTTTGGAGGGATTCGGCCGTATGCCATCACGACTGACGACATTGCCGAGCAGTAGACCGGAAGGAACACCGAAAATGCACTTCTTGGGGTTAAGCTTCCACTTGTACCTATTAAGCACCTTGAAAGTTTGGTCTAAGTTGCCGATTAGGGTGCTTGCGTCCCTTGTTTTGACGACGACGTCATCTACATAGGCCTCGACGAGGTCGTCACGAATCTCGTCGTGGAGGCACTACTGTATAGCTCGTTGATAAGTGGCTCCGGCATTTTTGAGTCCGAATGACATAGTCGTGTAGCAATATGCGCCGAAAGGAGTAATGAAAGATGTTTTGATCTGATCGTCTGCCTTTAGTGAAATGTGGTGATAACCAGAGTAGCAGTCTAAAAAAGAGAGGAGTTCGCATCCGACCGTAGAGTCGACCACCTCGTCGATGCGAGGGAGACCAAAAGGATCTTTAGGACAGTGTTTATTGAGATCAGTGTAATCAACGCACATTCTCCATTCATTATTCTTTTTGCGTACAAGGACCGGATTGGCGAGCCAATCGGGGTGATACACTTCTTTTATGAATCCGGCTGCTAGAAGCCGTGTTATTTCTGTCCTAATAGCATCCTTTTTGTCACGAGCGAACCGTCGCAGCTTTTGCTTGATAGGTCTTGCGGTCTTCAAGACATTTAAGGAGTGCTCGATCAGGTTTCGTGGGACGCCGGGCATATCTGCGGGTTTCCATGCGAAAACGCTCACGTTGTCCCTTAGAAACCTGACGAGCGCGTCTTCCTATTTTGGGTCCAGATTGGCCCCGATGAGGGCCGTCTTCTCGGGGCTGCCGTCGACCAGCTGTACTTCCTTATACTCCTTGGATTTTGAATTCTTCCTGGCAGTCTCCTGCTCGGGTAATCGGAGCTGGTCGGGAGGCAGCTGCACGGCTTGGGTTGCTGTTTCTGCCATGCGGATTGAGAGGTCGATTGCCTCGGTAATCTTGAAGCTCTCTTCTTCGCAGGTATACGCGGTGTAGACATTGCCTCTGACGGTTAGGACACCCTTCTCCGTAGGCATTTTAAGGACTAGGTATGATTAGTGCGGGACTGCCATGAACTTTGTCAGCGATGGTCGGCCCAGTATAGCGTGGTAGGTCCCGTCGAAGTCCGCGACCACAAAGTTGACGAACTCTGTCCGAAAGTGGTCGGGTGTGCCGAATTGGACAGGCAATGTTATCTGTCCGAGGGGCACTGAACTCTGACCTGGCAAAACTCCCCAGAATTGAGCATCGTAGGGTTTTAGTTGTGCAGGAGATATCTTGAGAGCGGGCAGGCTGTTGCGGAAGAGGATGTCAATGGAGCTTCCTCCGTCCACGAGCACGCGCTCGAATCTGATGCTGTTGATGTAGGGGTCCAGGATTAGAGGGAAACGTCCTGGCTCTAGGATAGCGGCCCATTGATCCTTCCTGCTGAAGGAGATCTCCCTGTGCGACCACGGGGGAAATTTCGGGTCTGCGATCAGTCCGTCCGAGCTGTCTATGTTGAGGCAGGCTCTTTTTAATAGCTTTCTTTCTCGCTTAGATTCGATGTAGACCTTGCCCCCGAAGATGGAGTGGACCACGTCGGTGGGGCTGACGTATTGGTGTCGAGGGTCCCTATCTTGGTCCTCGTGTTCGTCTTCGTGGTCGTGCCCGTCTCGCTTGCCGTTTTTCTTGGCGGAGTCGTCTTGGGCGGCCCGCCATGTATAGATATTTTTGAGGACGCGGCACTCTTCCATGGTATGATTAGATTTTGGATGTAGTTGGCACGGTCCCTTCAACGTTTTGTTGTAGTCTTCTTGGTAGTCTCGCCGCCCGTTGGGACGCTTGACCGTATTCACTTTGTGGTCGTGGTCACGGGGGCGCTTTCCTCTGAAATCGTCGCGATGGTCACGTCGCCTATCCCAACCTTCTCTGTGATCACGGTTGTCGGGGCGGCGGTGGTTCCTGTTGTCGAAACGACCGCGACCGTCATCTCGCCGGAGAGGCTGGTCGGGACCTCTCGCGTCGTCCCGGATTAGTTTTTCTGCGTCGTCAGCGTCGGCATAGTTTTTAGCCGTGGCAAGGAGTTCAGCCATCATTGTTGGCCTTTTGCGCAATAGCTTGTTCCTCAGTGCTTCATGGAAACGCAGGCCTTTAATGAAGGCAGAGATGGCCTCGTCGTGGGAAATCTTCGGGATCTTAAGGCGCATATCCGAGCATCGTCGGATGTAATCGCGCAAAGGTTCATTTTTTCTGTCCCTTATCCTTTCGAGGTCGTACTTGTTTCCAGGCTGCTCGCATGTGGCGATGAAGTTGTCGATGAAAGCCTGGCGTAGCTCTTCCCAAGAGTCGAAGGAGTCCTCGGGCAGGCCAAGGAGCCACTGGTGACCAGCCTGATCGAGGACTACTGGGAAGTAGTTGGCCATGACGTGTTCGTCCCCTGCGGCTGATCGGACGGTGATTTCATAGAGAGTGATCCAGTTCTCTGGGTTTTCCTTGCCTTCGTACTTTTTGAGTTTCTCGAGCTTAAAATTGCGGGGCCACACGACCTGGCGGAGGTGTGAGGAGAACTGTCTCAGTCCCGGAGGGCCATGCGTTGCATCATACTCGATGCGACGCAGGTTTTCGTGGACTGCTCTCTCCGTGGCGCGCCTGTTGATGCGGTCCCGGGCATCTTTGAGAGGGATGTTATATCGAAGATCCCTGTGCTGGTTTACTTCGTGGCCACGCCTGCGATTCTGCTCGTGTTGATCGCCAGTGTCCCGACCGGCATCATTACGCCGTGAATCTGTTCGATGGTTGTCGGGGGAACGGCTGCGATGGTGCCTGCTGGGTTGCGGTGAGGTCCGGCTACGGTGAGTCTGGTCGGAGGTGGCTTCTGTATAGGAGACGGCCTGGACTCTTTTGAGCAGAGTGGCTGTCTGTCCCATCGCGGCGATCAGGTGTGCTCGGACACTGGTTTGGACCCCTTGGCACTCAGGAGTATCAGGGAGCCGGTCTAGATTAGCCATAGCGACGGCCACATTGGCGCTCGGCGTTTTGTAAACTTGCTGATCTCCGACCATGTCAAAAGCGTCGCTGAGATTATGCGGCGGGATTTGTCGTTCCTCGTCCACGCATCGTCGGGCGCGATCGGCGTTACGCTGCTCGCGGAGCTGCCTCTGCTCGTCTGTTTCCCCGTCAACGACCGGCTCATCGGCGCTGACGTTGAAAACGATGTCTCCTTGTCGGGGTGGGAAGACCGGGAAACATGGGAAGCCCGGAGGGTGTGACGGGAGATCCAAGTCGTAGTCCTCGTCTTTGGAATTTATGACTTCAGTGGGAACGGAACCAGTGCTCGAATTTGTGCTGGAAGCCTGGCCGTCCCGTAACTCTTGGATCGTCACCATGTTGACGTAATGTCGAGCTGGTCGACCGCTCCCCTTTGGCAACCAACCAGCTTTGTTAAAGAGGGATCGGACGTGTCTCGAGTAGAGAGAGGTCAAGTTGTTCAGACCGCGAGGGTAATCTTCCTCCGGGTTGGCCTTGATCTTGACAGATCGTCCTGAGGAATTCGAGGTTATTGCCAGAGACGTTGCCAGCCGTTCGTGTGTGGCGACACGAGTTGGCCGGTTGGATTTGAAAAAATCTGTTGGAGCGGCTTGATCAGGCTGTCGTAAGATTCCATCTACTAGTTGGGAAGCTTCGAGTATCTTGGAGTCAGCGCGATCAAGTGCTTGGAGAAGATCCGAGCAGTCGATCTCCTTCCCCTTGTAGCGTGGAAGTGATGGTCGGGCGCTCGGTGCCGTCATCCGAGTAGTCGGAGGCGACGTCATCCCAGATTGGATCTGGGTTTCTTCCGAAACCGTGGTCGAGAGACCACCGCCGTGCGTCGTCCACGTGATCTGGCCGACAGTGAACGTGAGGCCTTCGGGCACGGCCGCGGAAGCTGGAACTATGACCATCTTGTTCGCCGGAGAAGTTGCACGCACACCCCCTACCTGACGCGCCACTGTCGACGAAAGCTGGTCGGCAGTCTACCTTGGGGTATACCCACGGTAGTAGTTTATCGGTAGACGGTGCGCAAACTACGAACTCGATGGTGACGCAAGACACGGACAAGCTTTTTATCCAGGTTCGGCCGCCGAGTTGGCGTAATACCTACGTCCTGCATCTGATTGTATTGATTTGTGTTGAGAGAATATGATGTCCTAGGGGGGTTCCTTGCCTCTCCTTATATAGTTCGGAGGGCAGGGTTACAGATCCGGAAACTAATCCTAGTCGGTTACAATTGCCATAGATAGTTCGATATCAATTCCTATTCTAACCGACTAGAATCCTATTTGATCTCCACGTCTTGTTTCCTTGCGTGAAACTCCGAGCTGTCGGATCAAACCTTGAGCTTGTCTCGTAATGGGCCAAGCCTCCTGGCCCAAGTCTAGCCGTAAGGGTATAGGGGTTTATACCCCCACAGACCCCTGGTATGCAGATATTGTTAATTTTATGGTTTTAGGGTATGTACCACCAGGAGTGAACAAGAAGAAGCTTATTCAAGAAAGTCGTTCACATATATGGGATGAGCCATACCTCTTCCGAGTATGCTCTGATGGCTTACTCAGGAGATGTGTGACCACAGAGGAAGGATGGAAGATCATCGACAGATGTCATTCATCACCATATGGAGGTCATTATGGAGCATTCCGTACACATTCAGAGATCTGGCAGTGTGGATTCTACGGGCCTACAATGCATGAAGACACAAAGAAATATATCAGAAGTTGTGGGCCATGTCAAAGGCACGGAAACATAAATACAAGAGATGCCATGCCACTCACCAACAACCTTCAAATTGAGCTCTTTGATGTTTGGGGAGTAGATTACATGGGTCCATTTCCCCCATTAAAGAAGTGTGAGTTCATCTTGGTGGCAGTTGACTACGTCTCCAAGTGGGTAGAGGCACTACCTTGCAAGCACGCCGACATCATCAGTTCAAAAAGGATGTTTGAAGAAATTATATTTCCAATGTTTGAAGTCCCCAGAGTAGTGATAAGTGATGGAGGAGCACACTTCATCGACAAACGCTTCAAGCACTATCTATCAAAACATGGAATCCGTCACAACGTCGCTACTCCCTACCATCCTCAGACAAGTGGCCAAGCAGACACTTCCAACAAGCAAATTCAAGAATATTCTTCAGAAAATAGTCAATGAGATGGGAACGGCATGGAAGGACAAGTTACCCGATGCACTCTGGGCATACCAGACAGCATACAAGACCCCAATTGGAATGTCCCCATACCAATTGGTGTACGGGAAGACTTGCCACCTACCTGTTGAATTAGAGTTCAAAGCACACTGGGCCATAAGGAGATGGAATATGGACCTAGATGTCGCTGGAGATCATAGAAGAATGCAATTATCAGAATTGGAAGAATGGCGAGAGAAAGCATATCACAACTCAAAGATCTACAAAGAAAGAGTCAAAAGGTGGCATGACAAGAGGATCAAGAAGAAGGAGTTCGCACCCGGAGATAAGGTATTACTTTTTAATTCCAGGGTGAAGCTTTTCGGGCATGGAAAACTTCGGAGTAAATGGGAAGGACCATTCAAGGTAATCAATTCATCATCCCACGGAGCTATCACACTTCAAAATGACGAAGGTACGTTATTCAAAGTAAATGGTCAACATCTTAAATTATTTTTAGAGCCCGATAAAGAATTAGAAGAGATAGACGTGATCCATTTCTACCTTCCCATGGAGAATTAGAGCCCGACATTTTTAATCTGATGTTTTTGGGCCTCGTATATATTTTTCAAATAAAGTTTGCATCTAGAAGCATGCTCGAGGAAGCGGGCCCACAACGGGGCCAGGCACAGGGCGGGCGCCCTGATGAAGAGGGCGAGCGCCCAGCCCCTGCCTCCTCTCAGTCCCGATTTCCTCCGTCATGACAAACCCATTTATGGTAAACTAAATAATCATGCAGATGGAATGTTTCGCACGCATGGTGGTGGGAGTAGCCCAAGCAAACCCTAGAGGCACTTTTTGACCCCTATATAAATAGACCCCCGACGTCAGTTTTCAAACACCAATTGATTCAAGCCTTCTCTCCTTCTTCAATTAGAGCTTGCTTAGTCCCTCGCTGCTCCAAAGGCCGAAGAGTTCCACAATGATTGGGAAGTCGTCCCCTTCGATCTCAACAAGAAGCCTAAGGAAGACCCCGACTCCTCCGCTCTCGTCCCGGCCAACACAGAGCGACGGCTAGCAGCCATGCCATCACACTAGCGCAGCTCCACCCAATCCTATCATGCTCGACCAGTTCTTACCACACCGCCGCAGCCCCTACTTCTCAAGGGACCATTAGCCAAGAAGGAGGCTACCGTCAAGGTGCCAGCCGGCATGAGGATCCTGCCACCCAGGCCCAATGAGCGGGTCCTTGGAGTCAAGACCAACCGGAGCAGCGAGATCAGCAGCATCCGCTACACTACGGAGGAGCAGAGGCCTTACTTCGAGGGGATTAGAGTAGCCAAAGTCCGTTTCATCCCTCCAAAGACAACCCCGAAGCACGCTGTCAACGCTCTTGAGACACCTCCTAAGCGCCGCAAGACTATAGCAGATGTTGATGAGGACATTTATAGGGTAGACAAGGTCATCATAGAGCTCCAGTCCTCGGTTAACTCCATCAATAGGCAGCTCTCTAACCAGAACACTGTTATACTAGGTCTTAAGCATGATCTTGTTAGTGCCAATAAGAAGATTAGGGAGTTAGAGCACCGCTAAGTTATCTAGATTGATCTTGAGGCAGTGCATCTTAGTTATTCATCTTTAAATTCGGTTTAGATCTATTATTAGCTTCAGTTCATTGCTAGTCATTTATAATAAATGCCTCAAGATTAATAAAGATTATTATTATTATGTCTTGTGTGTCTCTACTTTATTTTTTATGCAAGAAAGGAGAATACAAGTATGGGGGAGATCCCTCGACATGCCAAATGCACTTCAACTACACCACTCCACGATTCAGGTACATACTCTGCACACTTTACACATACACATATATCTTGGTTTGTGCAGAATATTGTCTCCGACATGATAAATTAACAAGATTAAAATATTTCTAATCATGATTAATCTCACTATGTGATTTTTCCTGAAAACTTGAAATTATTAAAAATCATTTAAAAACCCTGTGTTACTTAAGTCACTATGGAATATGACATGGTAGAGTATGAGTATTTTATTCTTGATATCGTTGTTGCTTGGAGAATTTATTTCAAAATCTTCAAAAATTCTAGCTACCATCCTCAATGTTTTATATGCCTGATAAACCTGAAAATATTAATTATGATAATTATAAAAGTTATCTACTCTGTATTGAGTTTATTTAAAACGAGTTAGACCCTTGTTGAGAGATTTATCATGCTCCTAAGATCAAGACATTTATTTAGAAAGATTCACTCAATATATTATTGCATTAGAGGCATGGGCTATGCAAAAATATGAATATTTTGAGGAAATAAAAAGGAGCAAGTGCTTGATAACCTCGCAGAAAAAAAAAGAAAATGGACAAGTGTCCGGTAGTAGAATTAGGGGTACCTCGGTATCCACCTGAAAAAAAAGAAGAAGAAGAAAGAAGAAAATGATAGCCCATGGTCCCTCTAATAAACAATATGCCAGTAAGAGTTGACAAGTTTTTAATTTCCAAAGTCTTTGATCTAAGAGTATGACATTCCTATCCTCGGATCCCGTTTTGATCAGGCAATAAATGCAAGGTAAGTATGCTTGAGAATTTTTGCAAATTAAAACAGCCTTAGTGAGATATACAAAAGATAATGAGTGATCTGAGAGAACCTATGAGGATAAAGGTATGCTAAATTTCTTTTCAAAAATACACAAAAACTTCAAGTGACAAGATTAAGAAGAAAGGATCTCTACTTTTGGCCATATATTTCCCTGATTACGGTACACAGTGGATTTTTACAACACCCTGCAGGTATGAAGAGAATGTTTTACAATGTTTTAACCCCAGATATTTTTATTAACCATCCTTTTCTCGAGAACGAGTAAAAGCCTAAGTATGGGGCTGTTTGTTGATGGTTCTTAAGTATCAATTTTAATTATGAAATAAACAAGGAAAAGGACTAATATACAAACAACACCTAGAATTAGGGTTTGATCTGACAGAATTCCATGAGTTTTGTTGTTTATCTATTTCTGCAGGGCGTTATTAGGAAATAAGGGAGAAAGGCCCACATGTCGGGTTTACATAGAGATATTAACAAGCCGCGCAATTATTCAACATCTAGAAGAGTCCAGAAGCCACGGGAACGAACGGGAGGCCGATCGGGCCCGGGGGCAGGGCGCCCGCCCTCCCCCCTTGGGCGCCCGCCACCTCTGGTGGCCAATCACATTCAACCTCACGGATTATGCTCCACCGACCTAAAGGATCAAGGAGAACCGTTCAATCAATGTTGGTTTGATCCGACGGCCCAGATTCATTTGAAAAGGCTATATAAGCAAGGCCCCTGGCCCCTGGAGAGATAGAATCCAATTATTCATTAGCATATTTTCTAGAGAGGATTCAGAAAGGGAGGTTCCTTAGGGTTCCAACCTCATAGGGCTTAGCATCCAATGTGAGAGTAGAATTAGTTCTACTAGATTGAGAGAGATAGAGTGGAGGTGTAGATCGGAGGAAGTTGGGCCTGTCAGTGTCTACTCTGAGGTTGTACCTGCGGGATCAAGTCTCCTAACCCGAGGCTTGCTCCTAGGATTCTTCAGTATTTCGACTTCTAAATTCTAGTAAGTTCTTTGTTTTATTGTTCTTTGGTTTATGAGTTTACTTTGATCTCTTTGCGTAGAGTTTAGAGTAATCATCTCTAGCGTAAACGTGGTGTTTGGGCTAGGATACTCATAGATATCCCCTGACTAGTTGGACCGTGGTAGTAGCGAGGAACGTGACATTTTTGAGTTACCTTTGTAGCCCATATCCCGTTAGCAGGATCGACAGGGTTTATAGGTGCGGGTCGAACATCCTCTATGGTGTCTAGATTCCATGAGCCTCCCCAACAGAACAGTAGATCATCCTTACCAAGGTTAGAACGAGAGTACGGTTGTAGTCTTCTCTATACATCACTCACATTGAATCACATAGTTTGTAGCCTAAAGGTTAGTAGTAATAGATCTGGTTAGTCAGATGCACGCTTTCTCCTATTGGTAAAAATATAAATACGATACTCTGGATAACATCCCGGGTGAAGTGCTCACCGATATCCGTGCGCTTGCGGATCAATTCCTGATTGCGTTACCAAATATCAACAACCGCTACTACTTACTAGCCACATCCCACTTGCTGCCAGACTTGTTGGAGTCACATCAAATGAAAAATGAACCTTGGGTTCATGGCAATAGGTTTGCATACTCCACAAACTAGGGGAAGAACCGCTCCCACATTCCAAACCAACATCTTACTGAGAAGGGATTGGCCACAATGCATACTACCATTAGCAGTATTAATCTTGTTCAACAATGTTGCTGAGAGCACTGTGCTGGAGTGGTTTGGAAACTTTGTACAAGGAGTGGTGGAGATATTTGGTGCTGAGTACTTGCAAAGGCCCACAGTTGATGATGTTGAGCGTTTGCTCCAAGTTGGCACTACTACAGAATGAGGCATTGGTCGATGCCCAAAATCGCCAAAAACCTCGGCCTTTTTGCGGCCCGGGGTTAAATGCCCCTTTAACACCGGTTCGTAACACGAATCAGTGCTAAAGGGTCCTGCCCAACGGCTACTGACAGGTGCTGTCGGGGTAGGGAACTTTAGCACCAGTTCGTGTTAGCAACCAGTGCTAAAGGGTCCCCTTTAGCACCGGCCAGTGCCACGGGCCGAGGCAAAGCCTTTAGCACCGGTTTGTAACACAAACCGGTGCTAAAGGGTGACCCTTTAGCACCGGTTTGTGTTATGAACCGGTGCTAAAGGTCCGGTTTATAGGCCGGCTCCCTCCTCCCCTCTGCCCATTTGAAACTGAGAGCACCATTGTTGTTCTTGGAGCTTCTTCTTGCTTGTTCTTCATTTGTTATTCATCTCCGACGCCCATCGTTGATCTTCTTCGACTCTGTCGTCGTCTCTTCGTGCTTGGAGGTGACTAACTTCAGCCTTTCTTGTCTTTTTTATGTTGTTTTTGATTTGTGATGTTCCCATCATTTTTAGCTCAAATCACTTTGTTATTTTGAATCATTCACATGAATTAGTATCCATATATATATATATCATATTTCATGGTTGACCTAGTATTAATGTAGTTTGCAAGAATGAATTATAGTATCTCTTTGTGATCTTAGAAAGTAGGTTAGTTCAAATTAATTGGTTTGTTAATATCACTTGATTTATTTTTATTACTACATAATGTCCATTGTATAATTTAGAAGATTTGTTGAAGTAACTAGACAAATAAAGGATATTATTAGGTTCTTCTTTAATCATACATGTTTACTAGTAAATGTGGAATTTATAATTGTTTAAAAAATGAGTATGGATAGTAGATGGCAACCGTGACCGGGTCTTCGGTCACTCAACGGGATCAAAAGCGATACCGGCCGGAACTCCCTCTCATTACTTGTGGCAAGTGTGGGCAGAAGATTGTGATGGAGTACAAAGTGTTGAAAGAGGGAGTAAACAAGGGTCGTATATTCTACAAGTGTCTGAATGGTAATGTGAGTTATTTCTAGACATTTTCTTATATATGTGCTTATTTTTCTAAATGATATTAATTAAACTTTTGATTCTCTCTTTAATTTCAGTGGGACGGTACCGACGGATGTACAGGTTGGTACTGGGAGGAAGAATACATTGAACACATTAAGAAATCTTTTGCACAGGTGGTTGAGGCTGAAGATGATGAGGCAGTGAGCCGGCGAAAGGAGTTCAATGATGTTGATCAAGCGAATGATCTATCTATTATAGTTGGGATCAGACGCAAACTAATTATGTTGCTTAAGTGCATTTTAGTTTTGGTTTTTTAGTGCTAGTTGCGATTGTATTTGTTGTAGCCAAGCTTGCTTGAATTAATCAACTATGTGTGTTAGACATGTTGTGCAATAAGATGAGAAACTATACGTGTGCATGGTTTTCATAATATATATGTTATATTTAATGCAGATGGTAACACGTAATTGGATGTATAATGCTGATCGGTGCTCCGAAGTGTTCATTAATGGCGTGCACTATTTCTTAAGTGTGGCCAAGACAAATAAGAGGGACGGTTTCATGTGCTGTCCATGTGCCGTGTGCAAGAATTTGACGGAATATTGTAACTCAAGAACTCTTCATTCGCACTTATTAAAGTTTGGTTTCGTACCAAACTATATATGTTGGACCAAGCATGGAGAAAGCGGGATTATAATGGATGAAGGTGAAGAAGAAGAAGAAGAATTGGACCACGCCAATATTATTGCTCAGTACGGTGGCTTCAATGATGTTGCAATGGGGGGAGATAATGAAGAAGAGGTAGAGGCACAAGATGATTGGGGCGATGATGCTTTTGGTGATGCCATCCGTGATGCACAAAGAGAATGTGAAAGTGATAAAGAGAAAGCCAAGTTCGAGCGCATGCTAGAGGACCACAGAAAATCGCTATATCCCACCGCTGAAGAGGGGCAAAAAAGCTGGGTACCACACTGGAATTGCTGTAATGGAAGGCAAAGAATGGTACATCTGACAACGCATTTGGGCAGTTATTGAAGATCATAAAAAAGATGCTTCCAAAAGGCAACGAATTGCCCACCACTGCGTATGAAGCAAAACAGGTTGTCTGCCCTTTGGGATTAGAAATCCAGAAGATACACGCATGTCCTAATGACTGCATCCTCTACCGTGGGGAGGAATACGAGAATTTGGATGCATGTCCAGTATGTAAGGCATCACGGTATAAGATCAGACGAGATGATCCTAGCGATGTTGAGGGTGAAGAACGTCATAGGAAGAAAATTCATGCCAAGGTTATGTGGTATGCTCCTATAATACCATGATTAAAACGTCTGTTCAGAAACAAGGACAATGCAAAGTTGTTGCGGTGGCATAAAGAGGACCGTAGGATAGACAATATGCTGAGACACCCTGCCGATGGATCATAGTGGAGAGCGATAGACAGAGAATTCCCAGATTTTGCAGATGATGCTAGAAACTTGTGCTTTGCCTTAAGTACAGATGGTTCGGTGAGCAGAGCAGTTGACCAGTTACTCTATGTATCTACAACCTTCCTCCATGGCTATGCATGAAGCGTAAGTTTATTATGATGCCGGTGCTTATCCAAGGACCGAAGCAACCTGGCAATGACATAGATGTCTACCTAAGGCCATTAGTTGAGGAACTTCAACTTTTATGGAGCAAACCAGGAGTTCACGTGTGGGATGAGTACAAACAAGAGCACTTTGACCTGCGAGCATTGCTGTTTGTAACAATCAATGATTGGCCAGCTCTGAGTAATCTTTCAGGCCAGTCAAACAAGGGATATAATGCATGCACACATTGTTATGAAGACCTTGACTGTGTATTTTTGAAAAAGTGTCGAAAGGTTGTGTACCTTGGCCACCGTCGGTTTCTTCCTATGAACCACCCAGTACGAAAGAAAGGCAAGCATTTTAAAGGTAGGGCAGACCACCGGACCAAACCTCTCAATCGAACCGGGGATGATGTACTCGAAATGGTCAAGGATATAAAAGTAGTATTTGGAAAGGGACGAGGCAGCGAACCTATTCCTAAGGATGCTAAGGGACACGTACCCATGTGGAAGAAGAAATCTATATTTTGGGAGCTACCTTACTGGAATGTCCTAGAGGTCCGCAACGCGATCGACGTGATGCATCTGACAAAGAATCTTTGTGTGAACTTGCTTGGATTCATGGGTGTCTACGGGAAGTCTAAGGATTCACTTGAAGCACGACAAGACTTGCAGCGCATGAAAGAACGAGACAACCTGCATCCAGAAAAGACAGATGATGGACGTCATTACTTAAGCCCTGCTAGCTACACTCTAAGCAACGAAGAGAAGGAAAGCATGTTTGAATGTCTTAGCAGCATCAAGGTCCCATCTGGATTATCCTCCAATATCAAGGGAATAATTAATGTGCCAGAGATGAAATTCCTGAACTTGAAGTCCCATGACTGTCATGTTCTAATGACGCAATTGCTGCCGGTGGTTTTAAGAGGAATTTTACCTCCACACGTACGTCTAGCCATCGTAAATCTATGTGCATTCCTCAATGCAATTTCTCAGAAGGAAATCAATCCAGAGCAACTAGCTGCTCTGCAGAATGATGTCGTTCAATGTCTCGTTAGCTTTGAGTTGGTGTTCCCTCCATCCTTCTTCTATATCATGACACACCTCCTAGTTCATCTGATCAAAGAGATTCGTATTCTCGGTCCTGTGTTCCTACACAACATGTTCCCCTTCGAGAGATTCATGGGTGTCCTAATGAAATATGTCCATAGTCGTTCCTGGCCAGAAGGAAGCATTGCCAAGGGCTACAGAACAGAGGAGGTTATAGAGTTCTGTGTTGACTTTATTCCAGACCTTGACCCAATTGGCGTTCCTGAATCTCGACACGAGGGCAGACTCAGCAGAAAGGGAACACTTGGGAAGAAAACATATATTGGTACGGGAGACGATTACTTCAATAAAGCACACTACACAGTTCTCCAGAACTCCTCATTGGTGGAACCATATGTTGAGGTACACAAAGATTTCCTACGGTCGTAGTGGCCCGGGAAGAATGAAGCTTGGATAATGCGTCAGCACATGGAAACTTTTGGCGATTGGTTGCGCAAAAAATGTCAGGGTGATGAAAACATTGATGAGCAGCTTTATTTGTTGGCGAGGCAACCATCATGGCATGTCCTCACATACAAAGGGTATGAGATAAATGGTAACACATTTTACACAGTTGGCCAAGATAAAAGGAGCACCAACCAAAATAGTGGTGTACGCGTGGATGCCACGGATCCAAATGGGAACAGACAAACATATTATGGATGCATAGAAGACATATGGGAACTAGTCTATGTAGCTAATTTTAAAGTTCCTTTGTTTCGGTGCCAATGGGTGAAGATGACCGGAGGTGGGGTAACAGTCGACAAGGAGTATGGGATGACAACCGTGGACCTTAACAATAGTGGGTTCAAAGATGAACCATTCGTCTTTGCTGTAGACGTGAGTCAGGTGTTCCATGTCAAAGATATGTCTACAAAACCAAAGAGAGGAAAAAATGATGACCACTCAATCGTCAATGAGCCAAAGCGCCACATTGTCCTTTCTGGGAAAAGAAACATTATCGGAATTGAGGACAAGTCAGACATGTCAGGCGATTACGAAAGGGATGATCGAATTCCGCCCTTCATAGTCAACAAAGACCCAAGCATTCGGTTAAACAATGAGGATACTCCATGGTTACGGCAGGATCATAATCAAGGGTCATACGTCAAGAAGAAGTTCACTGTTGTGTCAGCTTAACATAAAGTCATGTTTAATAGTATGTGTTGTAAAATGTACGAATTCTGATAACTGTATGAAACTATATTAGAGAATTGTGAATTTTGATGAGTGTAACAAACTTTGTATTCACGACTTCGGTCAAAGGGTGTTTTTGTAAAAACCAATGTTTTGACTTTTGTCAAACTTGGTCAAATGACCCATTTGATGACTTCAAATGAATCTCACACAAACTATATGAAACTATATGTGTCAATTGTGGATTTCCAAATGAAAAGTTGACCATTAGACCAAATGTAGAACTTGATGAGTGTAACAAACTTTGTATTCATGACTTTTTCATTTGGGACCATCTAGGGTTCGGTCAAAGGGTGTTTTTGTAAAAACCAATGCTTTGACTTTGGTCAAACTTTGTCAAATGACCCATTTGATGACTTCGAATGAAAAAATTTTGAATACAAAGTTGTTAGAGATCATCAAGACCTACATTTGATATATTGTCCATTTTTCCATTTGCATAATTTTGAGCCAATCCTAAGCACATTTCTTTAAAATCCAAGACGGGTTTTGGTCAAACTTGGTCAAATGACAAACTAAATTACTTAAAATGAAAAAATTTTGAATACCAAGTTGTTAGATATCATAAAGATCTAAACTTTTTATATACACAATTTTTCTATTTGAGAAAGTTTAAGTTAACAATACCCACCAAATCTTGAATCTCATAGAAACTATATGAAACTATATGTGTCAATTTTGGATTTTCAACTACACCTTCCCAAAACTTTATCAAATGCAAAAATGGTCTATATATTAAATGTAGATTTTAATGAGTGGAACAATATTGGTATTCATGACTTTTCCATTCGAGACCATCTAGGGTTCCGAAACCGCTGCGTGGCTATGAATTTTCTCAAAATTCAAAATTCAGTGGTTCAAACTTTTTCAAATGAAAAGTTGACCATTAGACCAAATGTAGAACTTGATGAGTGTAACAAACTTTGTATTCATGACTTTTCCATTTGGGACCATCTAGGGTTCGGTCAAAGGGTGTGTTCATCAAGATATATATTTTTATATGATAAATTGATTTTTTTATTTGATGAAAACTATACCCTACTAGCATTCCGAGTAATAAATAACAAAAATAAAAAGTTTAACGTCAATATGATGTGAAAATAGATTTCCAGATGATTGGATATAGTTTTTGTAAATTTATTGGAATAATATATTTTTGCATTAACAAAATACTAAACATTCCTTACAAAATTATTGCAAATTAAAAAAATACAGTAAGATATTTAAGGTTAAAAATTTTCATGTGTACATTAAAAAAATTACAATATATGTCACTGTTTAAAAAATATTATACAAAATATTTAATTTAATATACAATTTATAATATAAAGTGTATATATAAATACTTTAAAACCCTAAACTAAAAAACAGGGTCTTTAGCACCGGCCCATAGTGGAAACCGGTGCTCAAAGGTCCTAAAAATTTCAGGACCCCGCCCGAGCCCGCGCAAGACCCTTTAGCACTTGTTACAGCCGGTGCTAAAGGGTCACCCTTTAACACCGGCTCGTGTTACCAGCCAGTGTTAGGTGCTAAAGTGTGTGCCCCTATATAAGTCTTGGGTGCCCTGGATCTGACCAGTTCATCTTCTTCGTCTCCAGCGCCGCGTCGTTCGTCTTGACCGCCGTCGCGCCATTTCAACTCCCAGCGCCGCCGTAGCACCGCCGCCGGAGGGACCACCACCAGCGCCGGCCACCGTGCACACTCCGGCCGTCATCGATCTCCTCCCTATGTACAAATCGAACTCCTCCACAGCGCCATGCATCTCTTCACATATATATTTATTAAGTATACTAAAAAATAAATAAATGATATTATATATATACACTAGACCACTGAAATATATATATATATATACATATATATATACATATATATATACATGTATATTATATATATATATGTATATATATATATATACATGTATATTATAATTGTAGTGTTTTGATTTGTAGTATTATTTTTTTAATATATTATTCTAGTATATTATTTGGCTTAAAAGACTTTTTAGTATATTATTCTAGTATATTATGAATTGTAGTGTTTTGTATATATTATTGTTTTTTTACTATTATTCTAGTATTATTTTTTAGTATTATTTTTTAGTATATTACTTGGCTTAAGACCTTTTAGTATATTATTCTACTATATTATTAATTGTAGTGTTTTGTATATATTATTGTTTGTACTATTATTCTAGTATTATTTTTTAGTGTTATTTTTTAGTATTATTTTTTTATTATATTATTCTAGTGTATTACTTGGCATAAAAGACTTTTCAGTATATTATTCTAGTATATTATGAGTTATAGTGTTTTGTATATATTATTGTTTTTTACTATTATTCTAGTATTATTTTTTAGTATATTATTCTAGTATATTACTTGGCTTAAGACTTTTTAGTATATTATTCTACTATATTATGAATTGTAGTGTTTTGTATATATTATTGTTTGTATTATTATTCTAGTATTATTTTTTAGTATGTTATTCTAGTGTATTACTTGGCTTAAAAGACTTTTTAGTATATTATTCTAGTATATTATGAATTGTAGTGTTTTGATTTGTTATGAAATACATTGTGCTAGTATATTATTCCAGTGTTATTGTTCGTATTATTTTTTTAGTATTATTTTTAGTTTGGAGCACTCTACCACTTATATTATTCTAGTGTATTTCTTATCTTATCTTATATATATATATATATATATATATATATGGTTGCAGACATAGAAATGGCCGACCGTCCTCACGATGATCCTGAATATATGGAAGATGTCATTTAAAATATGATCGACGATGGTAGTCAGTACTTTATTGATTACAACGAGATCATGCAAGACAATCCGACTGAGCAACAAGAGGACAATCCCCTGAGCAACAAGAGGGCAATGCGCCTGAGCAACAACTTGTCGTGCAACACTTGTCGTGCAACAAGAAGGAAATACCGACGAGGTATGTAAATGTAAACATATATAATGCATCTCTTACATTAGGTTTTAGACTTACTTGATTATTAATTTAGTATTTTTGTTTCTATATCTACGTGTTGCCTTGTGGATCGACCTCTACAAGGAGAAGCTGTAACACCCTAAAATTTAGTCCTTTTGAAATATAGATAAAATTATTTAATTTTGTATTTTTGTGCTCATGAAAATATAGAAAAAATAATATTTTTCATTAGATTAAAATTTATCATAAGGCTTAGCAATATTATTATGCATACATGCTGGTGCATATGTTTTGATGTGATGCTTGTTGCTCGTTTATGTGTTGATAGTAAGAAAAATATTTAAAATACGTTTAGTAGATCAATCTTCCTTATTCGGCACGTATTTATCTTTTATTCGGCACCCATGGGAAAGAACTTAGCCAGAAAGTTTGTTGAGCAGAGTGCCCACGTAGTATTCTTCTCCTTTGTAGCGTAGAACCACTACTTCGCTCTTCCTAACAGTGAGAATGGGAAGAGGCGAAGTAGTATAGCATCTTTGGAAACTCCTGATATGGTGAATGTGTTGCAAATCTCTAGGAAGTGTTGTAAATGAGCACTAGCATCTTCGTGTGCCTTCCCACAGAACTGGTTGGATTGCACCATGTTGATAAGTCCAGGTTTGAGCTCAAAGTTGCCATCGATCTCTGCAGCAGGTCCAGTGCGGATGTTGTCCGTAGTGGGAGCTGAGAACTCGCGGATCGATTTGTTCGCCATGGCTTCAAACTCTGAAGACAAGTTCCGGTGATCTTCTTGATTGGATGAAGCTTCTTGCTGAAGTGTTGATGATCTCTTCTTTAGCTTGGCTCTCGTCTTCTTGAATAATGCTTCGGGATTGTCAACAAAATTTCCTGGAAGATGTCTTCTATTCATACATTCCCCTACATAAGATAAAAATAGAAAAATATCGTGGTAAAACTGTATGAGAGAATAGATAAGCTCAATCATATTAGTGATGCAAATGATAACTCAAAATCTTTTATTCCATTCTTGATTAGTAATCAACCTTCCCCGGCAACGGCGCCAAAAAATGCTTGTTGGATATTCTTAACATCATTACCAAAAGTAGACTAAGTTCTCTAAATCTAGTAACGGTGCCAAAAATGCCAAACCTATCCCTCACACCACTTAAGCCAAGTTGTCATCCCCAGCATGATATGAGAGACGCGGTATTGAAATATGCAATTGCTCTTCTAAATAAATAATGAATGGGATCTGTAAGCGCACAGATTAATACCGATGTAGCATTTTAACCGTGAAGTATTCCAGGTATCGTTATTTATATTTTTACCACTGGGAAGGGATTAGCAATCATCACTATTGATAACAGAATAGAATATGAGATTGAGTATCTATTATTGCATGTATAATTGAGAACATTATATCTAACTCTTCATACAGGGATAAGTGTCACATAAAGGATATATGAAATAATAATAGTGACAAGGATAACTAATCTGATCTAGCCACATAATAAATATGATAAGCACCTCAATTAGATACTCTAGAAAGTCATTAGCATGGTATTAGAACGAACTACAAGAATATTCCCAAAGTTATTCTCAACTATATAGTCTAGCATATCATAGTTAGTGCAAGCATACTTAGCAATCATTGCGAGACAAGACTACGCCCATGCATAGTGATATTAGCAAGGTAAATGAGAAACATAGCAACCCTGTAATAATGTTGCTCTGCCAGCCCAATACACGAGAGGGGGACTATATAACAATCAATGAAGCTGTAACTATCACGAACCACCCCACGATCTGGCATATTGGGTATAATCGCAGATAAATACAGTATAAGCACCACGCCTACACAATATCTATCATTTACCCATGGATCCGATGGATAACGCTATACGATCCTAACATGTATATAACTACTCGGTCGAACAGTACCA